>NW_027436845.1:0-143869 GCF_047716275.1 Strix uralensis
AACAATACGAATCTGCTTTACACCATCAGATGAGACAGTAGATATAAATTGCATGTTAGAGACAACACGTTGGATTAACTGAATAAAGCAAGGAATAACACACGGCAAAAACATCAAAGCGGCAAATGCACATATGAGATAAAATAGAAGCTGCTTTACCCATGGTGCTCCGGGTAGCCAAGACCATAGATCACCGCTCCAACCATTCCATGTTTGAACGGGGACATGAGCTAGTTTCCTAATGTCTGTGGTTAGCTGAAGGACTACTTCACCTACATCGGCTATTTCCAGACAACAATTAGAAACATTTAGTTTTCCACATACTCCTCCCTCTTCAGCTAACAGGTAGTCTAAAACCATACGATGTTGAAGGATTGCAGTGCGCATCTGTTGAGATTGTTGAGTTAAAAGGTCTATAGCATTAGCAGTTTTATTAGTAATAATTTCTAGAACTGCTTGTAGTCGAATTATACGGTTCAAATTATAAATTGGCTCTCTTGCCCCTGATATCGGTTCATTGGGGTTCCAAGTGGCAGGCCCATAATGCTTAATAATTCTTTCAGGGGGCCACTCATTTTCCCCCCACTTTTGAGTTCCACCTATTTCAAACTCAACAGATCGCTTATTGCGGTCAATCTTTTTGTTCCCTAACTTGTCATATAGTCTTATTCCCAGTTGAGGGCCGTCTGCCTCAGGAAGGAGGAAAAACAGGGGTCGGATGATTCCTACATAGCAAATTCCCGACCAGTTTGCTGGCAGTTGTTTGTAGGCAGTATGTCCACATATCCAATAATGACCCTTTTTGGCTTCGGTACCTTTGGCAAAAGGTCCCTGTGCAGTCCTTGGGGTTTGAAAATAGGTTGTGTTTCTATCTCCCAGAGGGCTGAAAACCTCATTTAGATGATTGTTTATTCGGATGGTACAGTACCAAGACCCAGTGTCGTTTTTCCATTCACAAGTTTGATTGAAAAAGTTGTTTCCCGGCAATTAAGCATGTTCTGTTTCATTTTTGTTTGACCAAAACCCCTTGAATCCTTTGCTGCGTCCTTGTTCGTTGAGCCACAACCATACATAAATGCCCCTATCTTTGTTAATCAATTTGTGTGTGAGTGTCCATTGACACTTACTCTCCCCTACATCAACTCCTCCTTTCTGAGTGCGATTTAAGCAAAATTTGCCCTTATTTGGGAATTGGACTGGCCAAGTTCCACTATCATCCCAGGTGGTATTTGCAATGTCGCTATAGTTACTTACAATCTGACATGGGGAGAGCGGTATAGAAACCCACGGCCAGCTTGATAATCCTAGGGGTCCTCCACAAACCCAACAGTGGCTTAGATTAAAGGTTTGACTTACAGTCTTTGCTAACGAAACAAATTCATTATCCTCAAGGGGGTCATGTGGGTTGGGTAAAGGTGGGGGAATTGGCTTCCCTTCAGCTTCATAGGTAAGTCCCCAATATAACGCAACAAAAATCAACATACACATCATAATCAGATTACACCAAAGTCTGCGCCTGCTTCACTCCCTCTGTAGCTGCGTCTGTGTCGCTTGCTGTCGCAGTTGAGACGGACACGACAAACATCAGATTGTGTGAAAACGACCAAAATGGCTGCAAAAGCCCCTTTATTGTTTTAACAAGCTTTTTTATAACCTTCTTCAAAGTAGGTGTTCATACAGGATTGGTTTACTTTAGTAACTAACAGTTCACGATTGGGTGATAGTTTCTCGCCTGAATCGTCAGGACAGTTCTTCTTATCTTAGTTCTCTAATCTTGTTTCCATGGCACTTCTCGGGACTTTCTCGCCTCTCATGGATACACTGGAATTTCTTCAAGGTTAAATTCTTCTTCAGTTAGACTAGAGGCAGACCCGCTGCCTCCCCCGACAATTCCCCCTTTTTGTATTTGTGCTAGAAATATTGCAGAAACAGTCTTCTGCAGGGCCCTTTGCAGAAGACTGACAAGACATGGCAACATCAAAAGCACAGTCACAATTACCAAGATCATGACCCCCACAGTTTTGACCAGAGATATCAACCATCCAGAAAGTCCCCATCCTTTAAACATCCTTGTAAGCCAATCCAATCCGTCCTCTTCTGTTAGACGCCTCACACCATCCTTCAGCTGCTGTATACTTTTAAAAATAGATTCTGAGTGGTCAGACAAATTCATGCAACACATTCCTTCAAAATCTTCACATCCATGTCCTTGCGCTAAAAGCAAAAAGTCAATTGCAGCCCTGTTCTGTAAAGTAGCATGTCTAACACTATCAACATCAGTTAAAAGACCACTTAAAGCTAAAGAAGTAGCGTTAGTCTGTTTGCTAAGCCAACATCCCAACTTTGTTAGTTTTTTCAATGCAGAGTCACCCAGACATTCTGTTTGGGTTTTGGAACTACCCATCCTTCAGCCTGATGCAGGTTCCAGCACAGGCCGAACACACCGAGCAGGAACCCAGCGAGGGCCGGCATCTGTAGAGACACAAGCATAACCCCTGCCCCAGGTTAATAATTCACATGGTCCACTCCACTGGCCAGTAATTAGATCTCTAACATGCACTTTGATGTCTTTTTGCAAATCCTGTTTTGAAAAAAGAGAAGAGAAATGCTGAAAAAGAGGAGGTAAAGAAGAATTATCCCCGTAATGGAGAAAGTTAAGAACATAAACTGCTTTATCTAAACATGCCTGTGGTGGTTCCCCAATCATTCCCCCTTTTTGTTTTTGAAGCTGCCGCTTCAACGTACTATGTGCACGCTCAACAATTGCTTGTCCTGTTGGGGAATGGGGAATTCCTGTAACATGAGTAACACCCCACAAATTAAAAAATGTTTGAACCTTCTGTGAAATGTATGCTGGGCCATTGTCCGTTTTTATTTGGCGTGGTACCCCAAGCATAGAGAAAGCCTTTTGGAAGTGTCGAACTACATCTTTTCCTGTCTCCCCGTTATGTGCTGTTGCTACTAAGGCATGAGAATAAGTATCAATGGAAACATGAACATACTTCTGTCAGCCAAATTCATTTATGTGAGTAACATCACTTTGCCAAATCTGTAAAG
Organism: Strix uralensis; assembly: GCF_047716275.1. Taxonomy (NCBI): domain Eukaryota; kingdom Metazoa; phylum Chordata; class Aves; order Strigiformes; family Strigidae; genus Strix; species Strix uralensis. Next base: position 3,058 of record NW_027436845.1, read on the forward strand.
CCTGCATACCTCTGGGGTTAGTACCAAAATACACTGGTGTGTGAGTTCCTTGGCAGTCAGGGCAGGCGGCTACAATAGACCGAGCTTCCGCATGAGACAAGCCGAACTGCCGTCGTAAAGCTCGATATCCTTGGTGAAAAAATTGATGTGATAATACAGCTTGTTGCTTTATGTTAGGAACAGTATTAAGAGCCATAGCGGAAACAAGAGCATCCACTCTGGCATTACCTTCTGTATAAAATCCTGGTAAAGTGGTATGACTACGGATGTGCATGATAAAATAAGGTTCTGTCCGTAGTTGAATACTTTTCCAGAGTTCTAAAAGTACATCAAATAATAATTGATTGTCTGACATGGTCAAAACCACTTTGTCTAGTCTAGAAACTAAGTTAGCTACATATGCTGAGTCAGTTACAATATTTACAGGAACAGAAAAAATAGAAAAAACAACAGCCATTGCACGTAGCTCTACTACTTGTGGAGAACCATTTTGATATACTACTTTGTTGTTCCAGTTGTTGTTTTCATACCATACTACTGCTGCTTTACCTGTTTTTCCTGAGCCATCTGTAAAAACAGTAGGGCCGTTCACTGGTTCTGGGCGGCTTAAATTTTTTTGACCAAATGGTATTTCTCGAGCAAATTTCAGTAGTGGATGTGACGGCAGGTGATATGACACCTGTCCTTGAAAACCCGCCATGGCTGCCTGTAGTTCATAATTATTTGCCAAGCACCATTCAAAATACCAATTTTGAACAGGTAAAACAATCTTAGCTGGGTCACGCCCTGTTAGTTCTGTACATCGTTTTCTGGCTTTTATGATTACATCAGCAATAAGCTCAAACAGTCCAGGAGCAGTTTTTCGTGGTCGGAATGACAGAAACATCCATTCTAGAATGTGCAGTGGGTCATCCCACTCAGAATTCCACTGCACCAAAGCACCAAATGGTACAGTTTTGTCAATTAGTACAAAGAGTTGCACCAATTGAGACAGATCTATTCGAGAAACAAATTTCTCGTATATAGATCGTTCCACCATGTGAATTACCTTTAATGCTTCCTCAGTTAATACTCTGGGTTCTCTTGGATCATTGGAATTTTTTAATAATTCCAATAAAGGTTGCAGTTGTGAATTGGTCAGTCCGAGATAGGGTCTAATCCAATTCAGAGATCCCATTAACTTCTGTACATCATTAAGGGTTTTAACTTCAAGGTTAAGTTTCACAGGTTGAGGCATTACCTGCCTACCTGTGACTGTTAGTCCTAAATACTTCCAGGGTTCTACTTTCTGCACCTTTTCAGGGGCGATAACTAATCCATAGTGTTGTAATGAATTTCTAGTCACATTCTCCATGTCATTCAACTGCTCCTTGTTGTTTGATGCTAACAGGATGTCATCCATGTAATGGTAACAATAACTGGTAGGGAATCTTTCCCTTACAGGTGACAAAGCTTGTGCCACAAACCATTGACAAATTGTTGGTGAATTTTTCATGCCCTGCGGCAGAACTTTCCATTGATATCTTTTTGCAGGTTCTGCATGATTGACAGAAGGCACAGAGAATGCAAATTTTTCCCTGTCTTGACAAGCTAATGGTATTGTAAAAAAACAATCCTTGAGATCCATGACAATGATTTCCCAATCTTGAGGGATCATGGCCGGTGAAGGCATGCCTGGTTGTAGAGCCCCCATCGTGGCCATGACAGCATTGATCTGCCGCAGGTCATGCAAAAATCGCCATTTTCCTGATTTCTTTTTTATCACAAACACTGGAGTATTCCAGGGGCTCTGAGAGGGTTCAATGTGTCCAGCAGCTAGCTGTTCTGCCACCAATTCTTGCAGGGCCTTTAATTTCTCCATTGGTAGGGGCCACTGATCCACCCACACAGGGTTATTCGTTAACCAAGTTAAAACAAGCGTGGGTTGCCTAACACCCTGCAGCACAGTGGCCCCCGTTAAAAATCCGTAGTAATCTTCACCCCCCACTGTGACAAGCAATCTCTCCCCCATAGATTGAGGGGAGCTGCTGTCACATATGGTTTAACGACTGCTTGTTGGCCCTCAGGATTGGTGATCAGAATTGCCGTAGCTGCTGTTCTTGCTCGTGCGGAGCCTCCCAGCCCCACTACCCCTGTGTCCACATCCTCTGTTGGCCAGGTGGATGGCCACAGATAGTTAGAAATAATAGTCACATCGGCGCCCGTATCTAGGAGCCCCGCAAGCCTTACTGTAGTCGGTGAATGTCCATGATTTGACAGCGTGCACGTCATATGTGGTCGAGATGATGAGACAGTCTGAGACCAGCACACTTGAGGGGGCCCTGTAGAACCGAAGCCTCCATCGCCTCGCAGTCGCTGTTCTGCTTTTGGGACACAACTCAAAAAAGGAACAAGTTGAGCGAGACGAGTACCTTTTGGAATCGTAACAGGTGGATAAAGGGTCGAAACTAATGCACAAATTTGACCCGTAAAGTCAGCATCAATGACTCCCACATGCACGATTAATCCGTTTAAGGTGCTATTTGATCTTCCTATAAGTAACGCACTCAGTCCTCGTCCTATGGGACCCCTCGCCTCAAGAGGGACCTTAACAATGTCTTTTGTAGCTATAGTTATTGTGTCGGCGGTGGATACATCCAACCCTGCTGAGCCAGTTGTTGCGGCTGATAGCTGCTCACAGAGGGGATTTGACCTGTTGTCTGGAGGGGATTTGATGTCCTCGCGCGCCCTCTCGCGCTCTTCTTGTGGTTTCCCTGTATCGGTTGCCCGTTAGCATGAAACTTGGAACGACATTGTTTCGCGAAATGTCCCGATTTCCCACATTTATTGCAATTAGTTCCTGGTGGGACAGTCATGGGCTGCTTGCCTGCCGACCTTCTGTTCGGGCAATTTACTTTCATATGACCGTCTTTACCACATCCAAAGCATTTTCCTGTATTTCGCATGTTCATGGCAGTAGCTAAAGCCGCCATTTTATGTTCCACTGTACCAACCTTTGAACATGCGGCCACCATGTCAGGAATAGAAGGATCTCCTGGTAAAGACTGTATTATCTTTTGGCAGTCCTCATTAGCATTATCCTTTGCTAGCTGTTTGCATAACATTTGTCTTAACGTTTCATCTTCTACCTGTTTCTCCAATGCAGCAGATATTTTTTCTACAAATTGCAAAAAGGGTTCTTTAGGACCTTGCCGGATAGCAATATACTTCTGTTTTGGAGCTGCCATTTCCATGGTTCGCTTTAATGCTGTAATCCCTATGTGTTGTGCCTGTTCAAGGACAATCGGAGGCCACGTAGCTTGCAGCTGAGGGTTACTAAATGGTCCCTCGCCAAGCAAGGCGTCTTCTCCGAGTCCTAACCTCGGATCGTCTTGTGGCAGTCGAGCATTATTTTGTGCAGCTGCTCGTGCCATCTGCCTCCAAGTAGATTGAAACACTTGTAATTGTACTGGCTGAAACAGCACTTGTGCGAGATGTGTAACATCATATGGACACAACAAATCTGTGCTGATTATTCGAATAAGTTGCATCACCTCAGGAGAATTGATTCCAAATTTCTGTGCTTTATTCTGCAAATCCTGCACCACCTTCCAACTGATCGGATTGTGCTCATCATGCTCATTTGTGCCTGCAACAGCTTTATAAACAGGGAATGCACCATAAGCCTCTGCTGCTATATCTACAGGCTTTGGACATGCCGGGGTTGGAGAGTATGGGCTGAGGCGTTCAACCAGATCCCAGTTGCCAGCCTCAGCAGCATACTTTCTAACTCCCTCCCAAAATCGATCAGGGGACCTTGGAATTACAGTTACTGTGGATGGAGGGAGAGTCCATGGCTGGGCTTTCTTCACCATGGGTTTATCTGTGATATGTAGAGTTTGTAAAGCCGTGGTTAAAGCTTCTTCTCCCTCACTTTCATTTTCGCTCTCGCTCTCTGGCTCTGTGTTACCCGCCCTATTTTCCTCCTCGGGGGGGGCTGATGGAATCACCCCTTCTGCTGCTGCGCCGCTAGGGGCCGCCGCTGCACCACTAGGTGGGGGGGGCTCCTCATCGCCCCGCAAAATATTTAATGGTGGAGGAGGAGGAGGTGGGCGAGGGCGCGATCTGCTTTTGCCCGTGAGGGGTTTCCTGCCTGCTATTCCTGAGGCTGAGGTATCCACTGCCTTTGTCCCTTTGCCACAGTCCTCCCCGTCATTGTCTTCAGGTCGAATGTCTGTTAGTTTCCCATCAGAGGCCTCACGCTCTATCTTCCATTCCTTTAAGGTTTCACTCAATAAGCGCCATGTGGTTGCCAACTCACATGCCTCTTTTTGTCCTTTAGAGACCTCATCCAATATTTTCAATCCTACTGCTTGCCATGCACTCACACTGAATGCAGTAACTGTTGTGGCTTCAAAGCCTTGCATCTTACTCCATAGCAAAATCTTTTTCAGGCTTTGTTCTGAGGTTTTAACCCCCTTTCTTTTTAATAGGGCTTTCCAGGTAGACAAAATTGTCTCCTCTTCCTTTGTTAATGACTGCCCCATAATTACAGTCCCGTTCCCGGTGGCTCACCTTTTTAGGTGTCGAAATTCAGGTCCGGACCAGGCAGATTCCCTCTGCTCTCAGCTACACCGGGCTCCGTCTCCGCGGCTCTTCCCGCCGCCGTTATAATTCTCCTTTAAATGACCACTTTGCTCTAATCACGTTGCTCTAATCAATCACGTCGCTCTAATTTATCACGTCGCTCTAATTTATCACGTCGGGGTCACCATTTGTCGCAGTTGAGACGGACACGACAAACATCAGATTGTGTGAAATCGACCAAAATGGCTGCAAAAGCCCCTTTATTGTTTTAACAAGCTTTTTTATAACCTTCTTCAAAGTAGGTGTTCATACAGGATTGGTTTACTTTAGTAACTAACAGTTCACGATTGGGTGATAGTTTCTCGCCTGAATCGTCAGGACAGTTCTTCTTATCTTAGTTCTCTAATCTTGTTTCCATGGCACTTCTCGGGACTTTCTCGCCTCTCATGGATACACTGGAATTTCTTCAAGGTTAAATTCTTCTTCAGTTAGACTAGAGGCAGACCCGCTGCCTCCCCCGACAGCTTGCTTCCTCCTGAAAGTGAAACAAAAACAAATTCGCTTCTCGGGTTAGAAGGAGGGGACAATCCATCTCGTGTGAATCTTATGGATTTTCCCACAGGCATCTTTTGCCTTCCAGGTATATTTGTTAAGGGGCGCGTCCAACACCAGTGGCACTTTGCCCACTGTAGGGAGTTCGACTAGGACAGGTTGTCTTGGAAAGTGGGATGGGTTGCTAGGGTGATCAGGACCATGAGGGGCTGGTATAATTGTTGGAGGTTTTGGACAGAATGCCGTGATCTTCGGGCATCCATTTACTCCCCAGCGACTGTTGACGCTGGTCACTGCGTCCCACACGCGCTCAGCCCATCCTGGCTTATGCGGTTTGAGGAAGCGTTTTAGTAGACCATTTGTTCTTTCCACAATTCCGTTTGCTTGTGGATAGTAAGGAGTATGAAACACCCACGAAATTCCCTCCTGGGCTGCCCACTCTTGGACCACTTTGGCTGTAAAATGTGAGCCATTATCCGATTGGATTGAGTGTGGCTTGGGGAAGATTCCAAACCATTCTTTCAGTGCTTTTATTGTATTTTCTCCTGTTGCTTTGGCACATGCTTTAGCTTGCACTAGTCCGGATACTATCTCTACACCTACCGGTATATAATGCTTTCCTTCTGATTTTCGAAAGGGACCGATGTAATCAATCTGCCAGGCCTCCCATAGGCCTTTTCCCTCTCTTAAGTGCAGAGGGTCACTCTCCAGGGGATGTCTGTCCAACCGGACACGGCATTGCTCACAGGAAGATATACAAGTTTTACATTCTTCCCGGGTCACTGGCCACCCTCGGGCTTGTGCCTCACAATAGAGGTCCTTAATTCCTGAATGTTTCCGCTTTACATGTAGCCATTCCAACAGACTTTCCCAATCCTCTGCTATTTGGGAGCTTTGTAGGGGAGCCAGTCGGGCTAGCTCATCCGCCTCAGCATTCCAGCGGCTTACTGGGGTGTTATCCTGCTGGTGGGATGCTACCCATGCTACTGCAAATTTCCCTTGTCTGGCAATGGTAAGGATATCCTGCCATTTTTCCTTTTGCCACACAGGTATTCTGTTGACCTCCCATCCATTTTGTTCCCAGAAAGGAAGCCATTCAGTGCAACCTTTGAATACAGCATAAGAGTCAGTATAGATATAGACAGAAGAAGCGGATTGAGCCTCATGTTGGAAAACGCTCCACACAGCAATTAGTTCTCCTACTTGTGCGCTACCTTCTCCTTCAGTAATGATCTGTTCCTTGGTGTCTACCTGAAGTGCCACAGCTCGGTATTTCCAAATCTTCCCCTCCCGTTTTGATGAGGCATCTGTAAACCAGACGTTTTGCAATTGTCCAGAAAATGGAGGAGCTACTTGTATTACTGACAAAAGCTCGGATTTTTCCTTATCTGGGTTTACCTCATCTTGTATATTTAGCACTTTCGGGGCTCCTTCGGTTACAGAAAAGATTTCACAGTAGTGCTCTATTTGTGCATACCATTTTCGCACAGAGGCTCTCTGAGCCACCCCGTCAGGGGGTGGAGTTCCTGCCAAAACAGCTTTGATCACTTTAAATGGGCCTCTGAGAACTAAAGGTTGTTGCCGAATGGTACGTTCGGCTTCTCTCAGAGCTAGGCTAACCACAAATAAACCTTTTTCCCAAGTTGTATATCTTTTCTCAGCATCTTTAAAGCTACGAGAATAAAACCCAATGGGCCTAAATGGACCTTCTGGACCCTTTTGCCACAAATGGATGGACAATCCGGTCTTGGCGAACCCCCATTCAATCTGGACCGGGTCTGTTGGGTGAATTGGACCCAGGGCCTGGTAGGCAGTCGCTTCAAACACCAACAACTGTAAAGCCTCATCGTGGACCTGAGTCCACTCCCACTGGGCTCTTTTTCTCAGTAAATCATACAAGGGCCTGGCAATAATTGAAAAATCAGGTATGTGTTTCCTCCAAAACACAAGCGACCCCAGTGCATGCTGTAAGTCTTTCTTTGACTCTGGTATCTTGATCTGATCGAGAGAGGAGAGAGTCTCCGGTGGGATGCACGTCATGCCTCCCTTCCACCAGATTCCTAAAAATTGTACCTCACTGGAGGGGGTCTGTATTTTCTCAGGTGGGATTGTCAATCCTATGTTTTCTAAATGGGCAATAATATCCTTTTGAGTTTCTTCAACTTCTTCTACTTGACTCCCTCCTATGAGTACATCATCTATGTACTGATAAATCTTTACCTCTGCTTTTCTGGGAATTGTTTCTAACTCTTGCGCTAGAGCATGGTGAGCCAGCGTGGGGGAGTGCTTGTATCCTTGAGGGAGTCGCGTAAAAGTATATTGTTGTCCCTCCCAGGTAAAGGCAAAGCGCTCCTGGTCCTCAGGTTGTAAGGGGACCATAAAAAACATATCTTTAACATCAATTGTTGCCATGACAGGGTGGGATTGTTCCTGAATGGTTGCTATCAATTCAGCAATGTTTGGTACAGCAGATGTGAGTGGACCTGTATTGGCATTCAGTCTCCTGTAATCTATTGTCAATCTCCATTTGCCGTTTGGCTTTTGGACCGGCCATGCTGGTGAATTGAAGGGAGAGTGAGTGGGGACCACAATACCTTGCTTTTTCAAATCCTCCAGAACTGGTGTGATTCCCTCCCTTGCTCCTAGAGGTAGTGGGTAGGGTTTCACATTTGTCAATTTGGAGGGTGGCAGGGTAGGTGCCGCTTGCAATAAACGCACTTCTGTGTCTGGTATTCCGGCCAACTGCCTGATCTGGGAGACACCAAATGACCATGAGTTTCCCTGGGTGTCTCGCCACTGCCTACCTTTCAAAACATCTATACCTAGAAGATTCATCTGGAAAGCTCCTATGGCTACCATGGTGTTGACAGGGCTTTCTTCTCCTGGTAACCACAGCGTCACCGGAGTCATAGGTACTGACTGTGTTTTTCCCAGGGCATTTAGGACAATTAAATTTTTCGAGGGAATCGGAATTCCACATTGTTCTGCTTCGGTCCGCGTTAGCACGGTAATTTGTGCCCCAGTATCAATCAAAAAGGTTACTAGTCTTTTCCTTGGTCCTACAGCGACAGTTATGAGTAAGTCCCCTTTCGGGTTGCAGGTGAGTTGTCTAATAAACATCCATCCTCCGCCTCCCCCCTCACCTTGAGGGGGCGGAGGGTCTAGTTTCCCGCCACCTTCTTTTCTCCAGTCGGTTCCTCCCCAAGGTCTATCAGGGGTGGATCGCTCACTATTGGTGGGGCACTTGGGGTTGCTCTGGAAGGGACCTTTTGTCCTGACCAGTTGTACACAAGTTGCTCTAATTTTTTCGTGGTAAGCCCATCCATCAAGTCACGGGGAACACCTTTCTGAAGCCCTAGTTGCCACAGTCCCTGTCGAGTTAGGGGTCTCTCTCTCCCAGAGTTCTGAAATCGGGGTGATCCCAGGCCTTGGCCCTTCTTCATAGATGATTGTCGACCGATAATTTTCTCTGCAGCCCGTAAAATCCTGGTTTCTATCCTTTGCGACGACCCGCTGACGGGGCCATACTTTCTCCCAAAATTAATTAGTTCTTGGGCCACCTCTCCCCATGTCCATACTTTCCTCCCTGGCTGTCGGTGGTCAGGAGTCACTATCCCCTCAAGACTGGCCGTCATTCTCTCTACATTGGAACTATTTTGAATTTTTCCTTGTAACTGAATGCCAATGGGTTTTAGGGAGTCAGGAAGTCCTTGTATCAGGGGAGTCATCCTCTCTGGGTCCACAGGCATCATCATCGGGGAGCCCTGCTTAGGCTTGACCTCCTGATCATACATCATCTGCAGACAGGCTGCCTTCTGCACACTTTCTACTAGCTGATCCACTGTACCTGTTATGGCAAGGGGATCCCCCCTCTCCAAGGGGTTCAGCCCTCCAGCCCAATACGCGACTCTCTGAGTTAATGACCATGGGGCTCGGTGGTCACCGGTAGTTAAAAACACACCCGGACCCCAATATCCTTCTGCTTCCTTCTCTGACAATAAGATTCCATCCCCTCCTGACAAAGACACTCTCCACACATATTCCGTCTCTGATTCCTTTGCAGTCCTTGCAAAATCTTTTTTCAACTTTGCCAATTCGGTTGATGTAAATGGGACTTCTCTGGTAATTACTTGAGGACGATTATCACTATCGTCCTCATATATATATTCTGTTTTGACCAAAGGATACATATGGGGAAGACTTTCTACGGTTTCCTTTGCCTTCTGCAGATCCCCTTGTGGGTAAATTTGACGTATTCCTTTCTCTAAAAGCTTCACTTGTGCCTCCGCCAGTGTGTCTGTCTCTGCCAAAAGTTGTTCCCTCAACTCACTTTTCAGTATCATGATTTGCTCCTTTTGCTCCTCTATTACTTCTTTGGCTTCTCTCAATTGATTCTGCAGGCTTTGTATGGCCGACTGCAGGGAGTCTATGACAATGTCATCTTGGCGAGACTTCTCTTTTTTCTCTTCCATCGCAGCTACTAGACTCGCTCCTAGTACTGCACAAATTATAGATTTTCCTTTTCCCTTCTTAACTTTAGCTTCCTTTTGTAACACCCTGATTCTATCCACCAGACTCTGCACCTGGAACAAATGTTTTCTCGCCCAATCAAGTCCCTGGACCGAGGGACGAGACCGGTGCGCCTCCAAAAGATCATATAACTTATCTATTCCTTCGCCCCGCAAGAGCACCTCATCACAAACATCGACTGCCGGCAAGGTTCCCATCAATTTTCTCTTTCCAACTAAAAAGGGGATATGCGTCCTGAGAGGGTCACACTTTGACATAGAGACTTCCCCTGTCCAGTCTCAGGAGGTCGCACCTAATCCTAATCCAAATACAGCCTCTCTGTCCACAATTTCCCTTATTCAGCCTCAGGAGGTCACAACTTATTGTAACACAAAGTGGGTAAAGTCGTCCTGAGACGCTTAAATCCAACACAGTAAGAAAGTACAACACTCTCGCCTCAAGGGATCCTGTCCGTGACGCCAATTTAAAATGTCCCGATCCAATATCGGGGTGGGTTCTTAAACGATCCCAAGAGCGAGACTAAGACACAAACGAGGTCAGATGCTGTACAATCTTGTGAACTTTATTTTCTGTAACAACTGATAACAGCGATAGGACAGAGGGGAAAGGAAAGAGAAAGTCAGAATCCCTAAGCCAGAAAAACGGTAGAGGTGCAACTAGTTACCGCCACCACCAGGGATCCAGCGATGTTCCGTCGGCTCAGCCGTGATGTAGGTGGAGGAGCTTCAATCGCCGCCGGGGTCTCAGGTCCAAGTAACAGGTGCCGAAGACCAGGGTACCCTGGAGAGGAGTACGTGACCCTTTTATAGCCCCAGTTCTCGCTGTTTCCACGAAAGGTCCACCCGTTTCCACAGAACTCATTGTAATAGGTGCCACCCCGTGGTCTTGCCCAGGTGTCCATGGTGGTCGTGCTGGGGAGGGGGGTGTCAAGTCCTCCTTGTCTCGCACCTAGCTTGTTACAGCACGGCAGGCACGGCCGAGGCTGCTGTTGTTCTCGCTTCGGGCGGATGTCGTGGTTTTTTGTCGGGGCTCTGTGTCTCCTTCGTAGCGTACTCCTCTAGAACAACAGGATGTCAAGGCGGGAAGTGGTGGTCTCGGAGCAGCAATGTAGAGACAAACAATGTCTAATACAGTTCCTTACACCACCCCGTGGCTCGACATTGCTGTCTTCGTGGTGGCGTTAAAGATAACAGTACAGAAAGAGAGAGAGAGACCAGAAAAGCGCAAAAATGCAACAACTGATAACAAGATTTCCAGCAAATTTTCCTTTCCATAAACATGTCTTTAACAATATCCTCAACAGCTGTGAGCATTTTTACTAACAACTATATTAACAACAAATATAAACATTTTTTAGCTGACAGGCATATAACCGATAACGTCTTCCAACAGAAGCATCATGCTTACTACTAACCAATTTTGTAAAGCAAGCATTCTTAACTAACAGGCATATAACCAATAACATTCTATAACAGGTATATCATGCATACTATTAACCAGTTTGATAAAGCAAAAGCATCTTATATACTAACTTTAAGGTTCCAAAGAATTAACAGAAGAACGTAATGGCAGTTTACATAATTGACATTTACAGGGACAAAAAAGGAGAATAAGCATAACAATTAGGATAGCAATTAAAAAAGCAAAGATTACAACGTGAATCAAAATCAAATCCGACACATCTTCCATCTTTGCCCGCAGTTTTAACTAAAATACCACAAAAAGTTCGAGTCTCTGGCCGTCCACACCGTCCGCTGCAGTTGGGATCAGCATGCGCAGCAGGAAAAAATTCCTCTCCCTGCCCCCTTTTTCCCACTGCGCATGCGTCATTAGGGCCTAGAAACTTCTTTCTCAAACTTAAAAGTAAATACACAACACTATCTATAACAACATTAACAACCTCCTAAATAAACTTATAAAAAGATAACAATAATAATATTGACTAACAGGTTTTCAACTAAACAAAGTTAAAGCGCTGTCTCAGCCAGGACCGGGGAATGCGTCCTCGGTTCTATCCCAACCCGGACCGAGGAATGCGATCTTGGTTCCATTTCGAACTGTACCGAGGAATGAGCTCTCGGCTCTGTCTCAGACCGGACCGAGGAATGTGCCCTTGGTCCCGTCTTAGGGCGGACCGAGAAATGTGCTCTCGGTCCTTGGCGGCGGGGAGGGGAGGGAGATGGTTGTTTACATGAGACAGCACAACTACAAGAGGGTTTACATGGACACTTACCGGACGAAAACATACAAAACGCAAGGGTAAATACAGCAGTAGCCAACAAAGTAAGAGCCAGAAAATCAAGTATTAAAAGGGCATACATTCTGATTATTATCACAAGCTATAATGCCGAAGGATAACTGGTGGTCAGACTTGCCTGAGCCGGGAATCCGCCAAAATGGGCGCCCCCAGCCCAGAACGCATGTGCGGTTTAGGCCTGAAAGCGTCTATCCTAAGTTTACAAGTTAAATGATTGGTACAGCTACAGGCTTTGGTTGGCGAACAATACGAATCTGCTTTACACCATCAGATGAGACAGTAGATATAAATTGCATGTTAGAGACAACACGTTGGATTAACTGAATAAAGCAAGGAATAACACACGGCAAAAACATCAAAGCGGCAAATGCACATATGAGATAAAATAGAAGCTGCTTTACCCATGGTGCTCCGGGTAGCCAAGACCATAGATCACCGCTCCAACCATTCCATGTTTGAACGGGGACATGAGCTAGTTTCCTAATGTCTGTGGTTAGCTGAAGGACTACTTCACCTACATCGGCTATTTCCAGACAACAATTAGAAACATTTAGTTTTCCACATACTCCTCCCTCTTCAGCTAACAGGTAGTCTAAAACCATACGATGTTGAAGGATTGCAGTGCGCATCTGTTGAGATTGTTGAGTTAAAAGGTCTATAGCATTAGCAGTTTTATTAGTAATAATTTCTAGAACTGCTTGTAGTCGAATTATACGGTTCAAATTATAAATTGGCTCTCTTGCCCCTGATATCGGTTCATTGGGGTTCCAAGTGGCAGGCCCATAATGCTTAATAATTCTTTCAGGGGGCCACTCATTTTCCCCCCACTTTTGAGTTCCACCTATTTCAAACTCAACAGATCGCTTATTGCGGTCAATCTTTTTGTTCCCTAACTTGTCATATAGTCTTATTCCCAGTTGAGGGCCGTCTGCCTCAGGAAGGAGGAAAAACAGGGGTCGGATGATTCCTACATAGCAAATTCCCGACCAGTTTGCTGGCAGTTGTTTGTAGGCAGTATGTCCACATATCCAATAATGACCCTTTTTGGCTTCGGTACCTTTGGCAAAAGGTCCCTGTGCAGTCCTTGGGGTTTGAAAATAGGTTGTGTTTCTATCTCCCAGAGGGCTGAAAACCTCATTTAGATGATTGTTTATTCGGATGGTACAGTACCAAGACCCAGTGTCGTTTTTCCATTCACAAGTTTGATTGAAAAAGTTGTTTCCCGGCAATTAAGCATGTTCTGTTTCATTTTTGTTTGACCAAAACCCCTTGAATCCTTTGCTGCGTCCTTGTTCGTTGAGCCACAACCATACATAAATGCCCCTATCTTTGTTAATCAATTTGTGTGTGAGTGTCCATTGACACTTACTCTCCCCTACATCAACTCCTCCTTTCTGAGTGCGATTTAAGCAAAATTTGCCCTTATTTGGGAATTGGACTGGCCAAGTTCCACTATCATCCCAGGTGGTATTTGCAATGTCGCTATAGTTACTTACAATCTGACATGGGGAGAGCGGTATAGAAACCCACGGCCAGCTTGATAATCCTAGGGGTCCTCCACAAACCCAACAGTGGCTTAGATTAAAGGTTTGACTTACAGTCTTTGCTAACGAAACAAATTCATTATCCTCAAGGGGGTCATGTGGGTTGGGTAAAGGTGGGGGAATTGGCTTCCCTTCAGCTTCATAGGTAAGTCCCCAATATAATGCAACAAAAATCAACATACACATCATAATCAGATTACACCAAAGTCTGCGCCTGCTTCACTCCCTCTGTAGCTGCGTCTGTGTCGCTTGCTTCCTCCTGAAAGTGAAACAAAAACAAATTCGCTTCTCGGGTTAGAAGGAGGGGACAATCCATCTCGTGTGAATCTTATGGATTTTCCCACAGGCATCTTTTGCCTTCCAGGTATATTTGTTAAGGGGCGCGTCCAACACCAGTGGCACTTTGCCCACTGTAGGGAGTTCGACTAGGACAGGTTGTCTTGGAAAGTGGGATGGGTTGCTAGGGTGATCAGGACCATGAGGGGCTGGTATAATTGTTGGAGGTTTTGGACAGAATGCCGTGATCTTCGGGCATCCATTTACTCCCCAGCGACTGTTGACGCTGGTCACTGCGTCCCACACGCGCTCAGCCCATCCTGGCTTATGCGGTTTGAGGAAGCGTTTTAGTAGACCATTTGTTCTTTCCACAATTCCGTTTGCTTGTGGATAGTAAGGAGTATGAAACACCCACGAAATTCCCTCCTGGGCTGCCCACTCTTGGACCACTTTGGCTGTAAAATGTGAGCCATTATCCGATTGGATTGAGTGTGGCTTGGGGAAGATTCCAAACCATTCTTTCAGTGCTTTTATTGTATTTTCTCCTGTTGCTTTGGCACATGCTTTAGCTTGCACTAGTCCGGATACTATCTCTACACCTACCGGTATATAATGCTTTCCTTCTGATTTTCGAAAGGGACCGATGTAATCAATCTGCCAGGCCTCCCATAGGCCTTTTCCCTCTCTTAAGTGCAGAGGGTCACTCTCCAGGGGATGTCTGTCCAACCGGACACGGCATTGCTCACAGGAAGATATACAAGTTTTACATTCTTCCCGGGTCACTGGCCACCCTCGGGCTTGTGCCTCACAATAGAGGTCCTTAATTCCTGAATGTTTCCGCTTTACATGTAGCCATTCCAACAGACTTTCCCAATCCTCTGCTATTTGGGAGCTTTGTAGGGGAGCCAGTCGGGCTAGCTCATCCGCCTCAGCATTCCAGCGGCTTACTGGGGTGTTATCCTGCTGGTGGGATGCTACCCATGCTACTGCAAATTTCCCTTGTCTGGCAATGGTAAGGATATCCTGCCATTTTTCCTTTTGCCACACAGGTATTCTGTTGACCTCCCATCCATTTTGTTCCCAGAAAGGAAGCCATTCAGTGCAACCTTTGAATACAGCATAAGAGTCAGTATAGATATAGACAGAAGAAGCGGATTGAGCCTCATGTTGGAAAACGCTCCACACAGCAATTAGTTCTCCTACTTGTGCGCTACCTTCTCCTTCAGTAATGATCTGTTCCTTGGTGTCTACCTGAAGTGCCACAGCTCGGTATTTCCAAATCTTCCCCTCCCGTTTTGATGAGGCATCTGTAAACCAGACGTTTTGCAATTGTCCAGAAAATGGAGGAGCTACTTGTATTACTGACAAAAGCTCGGATTTTTCCTTATCTGGGTTTACCTCATCTTGTATATTTAGCACTTTCGGGGCTCCTTCGGTTACAGAAAAGATTTCACAGTAGTGCTCTATTTGTGCATACCATTTTCGCACAGAGGCTCTCTGAGCCACCCCGTCAGGGGGTGGAGTTCCTGCCAAAACAGCTTTGATCACTTTAAATGGGCCTCTGAGAACTAAAGGTTGTTGCCGAATGGTACGTTCGGCTTCTCTCAGAGCTAGGCTAACCACAAATAAACCTTTTTCCCAAGTTGTATATCTTTTCTCAGCATCTTTAAAGCTACGAGAATAAAACCCAATGGGCCTAAATGGACCTTCTGGACCCTTTTGCCACAAATGGATGGACAATCCGGTCTTGGCGAACCCCCATTCAATCTGGACCGGGTCTGTTGGGTGAATTGGACCCAGGGCCTGGTAGGCAGTCGCTTCAAACACCAACAACTGTAAAGCCTCATCGTGGACCTGAGTCCACTCCCACTGGGCTCTTTTTCTCAGTAAATCATACAAGGGCCTGGCAATAATTGAAAAATCAGGTATGTGTTTCCTCCAAAACACAAGCGACCCCAGTGCATGCTGTAAGTCTTTCTTTGACTCTGGTATCTTGATCTGATCGAGAGAGGAGAGAGTCTCCGGTGGGATGCACGTCATGCCTCCCTTCCACCAGATTCCTAAAAATTGTACCTCACTGGAGGGGGTCTGTATTTTCTCAGGTGGGATTGTCAATCCTATGTTTTCTAAATGGGCAATAATATCCTTTTGAGTTTCTTCAACTTCTTCTACTTGACTCCCTCCTATGAGTACATCATCTATGTACTGATAAATCTTTACCTCTGCTTTTCTGGGAATTGTTTCTAACTCTTGCGCTAGAGCATGGTGAGCCAGCGTGGGGGAGTGCTTGTATCCTTGAGGGAGTCGCGTAAAAGTATATTGTTGTCCCTCCCAGGTAAAGGCAAAGCGCTCCTGGTCCTCAGGTTGTAAGGGGACCATAAAAAACATATCTTTAACATCAATTGTTGCCATGACAGGGTGGGATTGTTCCTGAATGGTTGCTATCAATTCAGCAATGTTTGGTACAGCAGATGTGAGTGGACCTGTATTGGCATTCAGTCTCCTGTAATCTATTGTCAATCTCCATTTGCCGTTTGGCTTTTGGACCGGCCATGCTGGTGAATTGAAGGGAGAGTGAGTGGGGACCACAATACCTTGCTTTTTCAAATCCTCCAGAACTGGTGTGATTCCCTCCCTTGCTCCTAGAGGTAGTGGGTAGGGTTTCACATTTGTCAATTTGGAGGGTGGCAGGGTAGGTGCCGCTTGCAATAAACGCACTTCTGTGTCTGGTATTCCGGCCAACTGCCTGATCTGGGAGACACCAAATGACCATGAGTTTCCCTGGGTGTCTCGCCACTGCCTACCTTTCAAAACATCTATACCTAGAAGATTCATCTGGAAAGCTCCTATGGCTACCATGGTGTTGACAGGGCTTTCTTCTCCTGGTAACCACAGCGTCACCGGAGTCATAGGTACTGACTGTGTTTTTCCCAGGGCATTTAGGACAATTAAATTTTTCGAGGGAATCGGAATTCCACATTGTTCTGCTTCGGTCCGCGTTAGCACGGTAATTTGTGCCCCAGTATCAATCAAAAAGGTTACTAGTCTTTTCCTTGGTCCTACAGCGACAGTTATGAGTAAGTCCCCTTTCGGGTTGCAGGTGAGTTGTCTAATAAACATCCATCCTCCGCCTCCCCCCTCACCTTGAGGGGGCGGAGGGTCTAGTTTCCCGCCACCTTCTTTTCTCCAGTCGGTTCCTCCCCAAGGTCTATCAGGGGTGGATCGCTCACTATTGGTGGGGCACTTGGGGTTGCTCTGGAAGGGACCTTTTGTCCTGACCAGTTGTACACAAGTTGCTCTAATTTTTTCGTGGTAAGCCCATCCATCAAGTCACGGGGAACACCTTTCTGAAGCCCTAGTTGCCACAGTCCCTGTCGAGTTAGGGGTCTCTCTCTCCCAGAGTTCTGAAATCGGGGTGATCCCAGGCCTTGGCCCTTCTTCATAGATGATTGTCGACCGATAATTTTCTCTGCAGCCCGTAAAATCCTGGTTTCTATCCTTTGCGACGACCCGCTGACGGGGCCATACTTTCTCCCAAAATTAATTAGTTCTTGGGCCACCTCTCCCCATGTCCATACTTTCCTCCCTGGCTGTCGGTGGTCAGGAGTCACTATCCCCTCAAGACTGGCCGTCATTCTCTCTACATTGGAACTATTTTGAATTTTTCCTTGTAACTGAATGCCAATGGGTTTTAGGGAGTCAGGAAGTCCTTGTATCAGGGGAGTCATCCTCTCTGGGTCCACAGGCATCATCATCGGGGAGCCCTGCTTAGGCTTGACCTCCTGATCATACATCATCTGCAGACAGGCTGCCTTCTGCACACTTTCTACTAGCTGATCCACTGTACCTGTTATGGCAAGGGGATCCCCCCTCTCCAAGGGGTTCAGCCCTCCAGCCCAATACGCGACTCTCTGAGTTAATGACCATGGGGCTCGGTGGTCACCGGTAGTTAAAAACACACCCGGACCCCAATATCCTTCTGCTTCCTTCTCTGACAATAAGATTCCATCCCCTCCTGACAAAGACACTCTCCACACATATTCCGTCTCTGATTCCTTTGCAGTCCTTGCAAAATCTTTTTTCAACTTTGCCAATTCGGTTGATGTAAATGGGACTTCTCTGGTAATTACTTGAGGACGATTATCACTATCGTCCTCATATATATATTCTGTTTTGACCAAAGGATACATATGGGGAAGACTTTCTACGGTTTCCTTTGCCTTCTGCAGATCCCCTTGTGGGTAAATTTGACGTATTCCTTTCTCTAAAAGCTTCACTTGTGCCTCCGCCAGTGTGTCTGTCTCTGCCAAAAGTTGTTCCCTCAACTCACTTTTCAGTATCATGATTTGCTCCTTTTGCTCCTCTATTACTTCTTTGGCTTCTCTCAATTGATTCTGCAGGCTTTGTATGGCCGACTGCAGGGAGTCTATGACAATGTCATCTTGGCGAGACTTCTCTTTTTTCTCTTCCATCGCAGCTACTAGACTCGCTCCTAGTACTGCACAAATTATAGATTTTCCTTTTCCCTTCTTAACTTTAGCTTCCTTTTGTAACACCCTGATTCTATCCACCAGACTCTGCACCTGGAACAAATGTTTTCTCGCCCAATCAAGTCCCTGGACCGAGGGACGAGACCGGTGCGCCTCCAAAAGATCATATAACTTATCTATTCCTTCGCCCCGCAAGAGCACCTCATCACAAACATCGACTGCCGGCAAGGTTCCCATCAATTTTCTCTTTCCAACTAAAAAGGGGATATGCGTCCTGAGAGGGTCACACTTTGACATAGAGACTTCCCCTGTCCAGTCTCAGGAGGTCGCACCTAATCCTAATCCAAATACAGCCTCTCTGTCCACAATTTCCCTTATTCAGCCTCAGGAGGTCACAACTTATTGTAACACAAAGTGGGTAAAGTCGTCCTGAGACGCTTAAATCCAACACAGTAAGAAAGTACAACACTCTCGCCTCAAGGGATCCTGTCCGTGACGCCAATTTAAAATGTCCCGATCCAATATCGGGGTGGGTTCTTAAACGATCCCAAGAGCGAGACTAAGACACAAACGAGGTCAGATGCTGTACAATCTTGTGAACTTTATTTTCTGTAACAACTGATAACAGCGATAGGACAGAGGGGAAAGGAAAGAGAAAGTCAGAATCCCTAAGCCAGAAAAACGGTAGAGGTGCAACTAGTTACCGCCACCACCAGGGATCCAGCGATGTTCCGTCGGCTCAGCCGTGATGTAGGTGGAGGAGCTTCAATCGCCGCCGGGGTCTCAGGTCCAAGTAACAGGTGCCGAAGACCAGGGTACCCTGGAGAGGAGTACGTGACCCTTTTATAGCCCCAGTTCTCGCTGTTTCCACGAAAGGTCCACCCGTTTCCACAGAACTCATTGTAATAGGTGCCACCCCGTGGTCTTGCCCAGGTGTCCATGGTGGTCGTGCTGGGGAGGGGGGTGTCAAGTCCTCCTTGTCTCGCACCTAGCTTGTTACAGCACGGCAGGCACGGCCGAGGCTGCTGTTGTTCTCGCTTCGGGCGGATGTCGTGGTTTTTTGTCGGGGCTCTGTGTCTCCTTCGTAGCGTACTCCTCTAGAACAACAGGATGTCAAGGCGGGAAGTGGTGGTCTCGGAGCAGCAATGTAGAGACAAACAATGTCTAATACAGTTCCTTACACCACCCCGTGGCTCGACATTGCTGTCTTCGTGGTGGCGTTAAAGATAACAGTACAGAAAGAGAGAGAGAGACCAGAAAAGCGCAAAAATGCAACAACTGATAACAAGATTTCCAGCAAATTTTCCTTTCCATAAACATGTCTTTAACAATATCCTCAACAGCTGTGAGCATTTTTACTAACAACTATATTAACAACAAATATAAACATTTTTTAGCTGACAGGCATATAACCGATAACGTCTTCCAACAGAAGCATCATGCTTACTACTAACCAATTTTGTAAAGCAAGCATTCTTAACTAACAGGCATATAACCAATAACATTCTATAACAGGTATATCATGCATACTATTAACCAGTTTGATAAAGCAAAAGCATCTTATATACTAACTTTAAGGTTCCAAAGAATTAACAGAAGAACGTAATGGCAGTTTACATAATTGACATTTACAGGGACAAAAAAGGAGAATAAGCATAACAATTAGGATAGCAATTAAAAAAGCAAAGATTACAACGTGAATCAAAATCAAATCCGACACATCTTCCATCTTTGCCCGCAGTTTTAACTAAAATACCACAAAAAGTTCGAGTCTCTGGCCGTCCACACCGTCCGCTGCAGTTGGGATCAGCATGCGCAGCAGGAAAAAATTCCTCTCCCTGCCCCCTTTTTCCCACTGCGCATGCGTCATTAGGGCCTAGAAACTTCTTTCTCAAACTTAAAAGTAAATACACAACACTATCTATAACAACATTAACAACCTCCTAAATAAACTTATAAAAAGATAACAATAATAATATTGACTAACAGGTTTTCAACTAAACAAAGTTAAAGCGCTGTCTCAGCCAGGACCGGGGAATGCGTCCTCGGTTCTATCCCAACCCGGACTGAGGAATGCGATCTTGGTTCCATTTCGAACTGGACCGAGGAATGAGCTCTCGGCTCTGTCTCAGACCGGACCGAGGAATGTGCCCTTGGTCCCGTCTTAGGGCGGACCGAGAAATGTGCTCTCGGTCCTTGGCGGCGGGGAGGGGAGGGAGATGGTTGTTTACATGAGACAGCACAACTACAAGAGGGTTTACATGGACACTTACCGGACGAAAACATACAAAACGCAAGGGTAAATACAGCAGTAGCCAACAAAGTAAGAGCCAGAAAATCAAGTATTAAAAGGGCATACATTCTGATTATTATCACAAGCTATAATGCCGAAGGATAACTGGTGGTCAGACTTGCCTGAGCCGGGAATCCGCCAAAATGGGCGCCCCCAGCCCAGAACGCATGTGCGGTTTAGGCCTGAAAGCGTCTATCCTAAGTTTACAAGTTAAATGATTGGTACAGCTACAGGCTTTGGTTGGCGAACAATACGAATCTGCTTTACACCATCAGATGAGACAGTAGATATAAATTGCATGTTAGAGACAACACGTTGGATTAACTGAATAAAGCAAGGAATAACACACGGCAAAAACATCAAAGCGGCAAATGCACATATGAGATAAAATAGAAGCTGCTTTACCCATGGTGCTCCGGGTAGCCAAGACCATAGATCACCGCTCCAACCATTCCATGTTTGAACGGGGACATGAGCTAGTTTCCTAATGTCTGTGGTTAGCTGAAGGACTACTTCACCTACATCGGCTATTTCCAGACAACAATTAGAAACATTTAGTTTTCCACATACTCCTCCCTCTTCAGCTAACAGGTAGTCTAAAACCATACGATGTTGAAGGATTGCAGTGCGCATCTGTTGAGATTGTTGAGTTAAAAGGTCTATAGCATTAGCAGTTTTATTAGTAATAATTTCTAGAACTGCTTGTAGTCGAATTATACGGTTCAAATTATAAATTGGCTCTCTTGCCCCTGATATCGGTTCATTGGGGTTCCAAGTGGCAGGCCCATAATGCTTAATAATTCTTTCAGGGGGCCACTCATTTTCCCCCCACTTTTGAGTTCCACCTATTTCAAACTCAACAGATCGCTTATTGCGGTCAATCTTTTTGTTCCCTAACTTGTCATATAGTCTTATTCCCAGTTGAGGGCCGTCTGCCTCAGGAAGGAGGAAAAACAGGGGTCGGATGATTCCTACATAGCAAATTCCCGACCAGTTTGCTGGCAGTTGTTTGTAGGCAGTATGTCCACATATCCAATAATGACCCTTTTTGGCTTCGGTACCTTTGGCAAAAGGTCCCTGTGCAGTCCTTGGGGTTTGAAAATAGGTTGTGTTTCTATCTCCCAGAGGGCTGAAAACCTCATTTAGATGATTGTTTATTCGGATGGTACAGTACCAAGACCCAGTGTCGTTTTTCCATTCACAAGTTTGATTGAAAAAGTTGTTTCCCGGCAATTAAGCATGTTCTGTTTCATTTTTGTTTGACCAAAACCCCTTGAATCCTTTGCTGCGTCCTTGTTCGTTGAGCCACAACCATACATAAATGCCCCTATCTTTGTTAATCAATTTGTGTGTGAGTGTCCATTGACACTTACTCTCCCCTACATCAACTCCTCCTTTCTGAGTGCGATTTAAGCAAAATTTGCCCTTATTTGGGAATTGGACTGGCCAAGTTCCACTATCATCCCAGGTGGTATTTGCAATGTCGCTATAGTTACTTACAATCTGACATGGGGAGAGCGGTATAGAAACCCACGGCCAGCTTGATAATCCTAGGGGTCCTCCACAAACCCAACAGTGGCTTAGATTAAAGGTTTGACTTACAGTCTTTGCTAACGAAACAAATTCATTATCCTCAAGGGGGTCATGTGGGTTGGGTAAAGGTGGGGGAATTGGCTTCCCTTCAGCTTCATAGGTAAGTCCCCAATATAACGCAACAAAAATCAACATACACATCATAATCAGATTACACCAAAGTCTGCGCCTGCTTCACTCCCTCTGTAGCTGCGTCTGTGTCGCTTGCTGTCGCAGTTGAGACGGACACGACAAACATCAGATTGTGTGAAAACGACCAAAATGGCTGCAAAAGCCCCTTTATTGTTTTAACAAGCTTTTTTATAACCTTCTTCAAAGTAGGTGTTCATACAGGATTGGTTTACTTTAGTAACTAACAGTTCACGATTGGGTGATAGTTTCTCGCCTGAATCGTCAGGACAGTTCTTCTTATCTTAGTTCTCTAATCTTGTTTCCATGGCACTTCTCGGGACTTTCTCGCCTCTCATGGATACACTGGAATTTCTTCAAGGTTAAATTCTTCTTCAGTTAGACTAGAGGCAGACCCGCTGCCTCCCCCGACAATTCCCCCTTTTTGTATTTGTGCTAGAAATATTGCAGAAACAGTCTTCTGCAGGGCCCTTTGCAGAAGACTGACAAGACATGGCAACATCAAAAGCACAGTCACAATTACCAAGATCATGACCCCCACAGTTTTGACCAGAGATATCAACCATCCAGAAAGTCCCCATCCTTTAAACATCCTTGTAAGCCAATCCAATCCGTCCTCTTCTGTTAGACGCCTCACACCATCCTTCAGCTGCTGTATACTTTTAAAAATAGATTCTGAGTGGTCAGACAAATTCATGCAACACATTCCTTCAAAATCTTCACATCCATGTCCTTGCGCTAAAAGCAAAAAGTCAATTGCAGCCCTGTTCTGTAAAGTAGCATGTCTAACACTATCAACATCAGTTAAAAGACCACTTAAAGCTAAAGAAGTAGCGTTAGTCTGTTTGCTAAGCCAACATCCCAACTTTGTTAGTTTTTTCAATGCAGAGTCACCCAGACATTCTGTTTGGGTTTTGGAACTACCCATCCTTCAGCCTGATGCAGGTTCCAGCACAGGCCGAACACACCGAGCAGGAACCCAGCGAGGGCCGGCATCTGTAGAGACACAAGCATAACCCCTGCCCCAGGTTAATAATTCACATGGTCCACTCCACTGGCCAGTAATTAGATCTCTAACATGCACTTTGATGTCTTTTTGCAAATCCTGTTTTGAAAAAAGAGAAGAGAAATGCTGAAAAAGAGGAGGTAAAGAAGAATTATCCCCGTAATGGAGAAAGTTAAGAACATAAACTGCTTTATCTAAACATGCCTGTGGTGGTTCCCCAATCATTCCCCCTTTTTGTTTTTGAAGCTGCCGCTTCAACGTACTATGTGCACGCTCAACAATTGCTTGTCCTGTTGGGGAATGGGGAATTCCTGTAACATGAGTAACACCCCACAAATTAAAAAATGTTTGAACCTTCTGTGAAATGTATGCTGGGCCATTGTCCGTTTTTATTTGGCGTGGTACCCCAAGCATAGAGAAAGCCTTTTGGAAGTGTCGAACTACATCTTTTCCTGTCTCCCCGTTATGTGCTGTTGCTACTAAGGCATGAGAATAAGTATCAATGGAAACATGAACATACTTCTGTCAGCCAAATTCATTTATGTGAGTAACATCACTTTGCCAAATCTGTAAAGCCTGCATACCTCTGGGGTTAGTACCAAAATACACTGGTGTGTGAGTTCCTTGGCAGTCAGGGCAGGCGGCTACAATAGACCGAGCTTCCGCATGAGACAAGCCGAACTGCCGTCGTAAAGCTCGATATCCTTGGTGAAAAAATTGATGTGATAATACAGCTTGTTGCTTTATGTTAGGAACAGTATTAAGAGCCATAGCGGAAACAAGAGCATCCACTCTGGCATTACCTTCTGTATAAAATCCTGGTAAAGTGGTATGACTACGGATGTGCATGATAAAATAAGGTTCTGTCCGTAGTTGAATACTTTTCCAGAGTTCTAAAAGTACATCAAATAATAATTGATTGTCTGACATGGTCAAAACCACTTTGTCTAGTCTAGAAACTAAGTTAGCTACATATGCTGAGTCAGTTACAATATTTACAGGAACAGAAAAAATAGAAAAAACAACAGCCATTGCACGTAGCTCTACTACTTGTGGAGAACCATTTTGATATACTACTTTGTTGTTCCAGTTGTTGTTTTCATACCATACTACTGCTGCTTTACCTGTTTTTCCTGAGCCATCTGTAAAAACAGTAGGGCCGTTCACTGGTTCTGGGCGGCTTAAATTTTTTTGACCAAATGGTATTTCTCGAGCAAATTTCAGTAGTGGATGTGACGGCAGGTGATATGACACCTGTCCTTGAAAACCCGCCATGGCTGCCTGTAGTTCATAATTATTTGCCAAGCACCATTCAAAATACCAATTTTGAACAGGTAAAACAATCTTAGCTGGGTCACGCCCTGTTAGTTCTGTACATCGTTTTCTGGCTTTTATGATTACATCAGCAATAAGCTCAAACAGTCCAGGAGCAGTTTTTCGTGGTCGGAATGACAGAAACATCCATTCTAGAATGTGCAGTGGGTCATCCCACTCAGAATTCCACTGCACCAAAGCACCAAATGGTACAGTTTTGTCAATTAGTACAAAGAGTTGCACCAATTGAGACAGATCTATTCGAGAAACAAATTTCTCGTATATAGATCGTTCCACCATGTGAATTACCTTTAATGCTTCCTCAGTTAATACTCTGGGTTCTCTTGGATCATTGGAATTTTTTAATAATTCCAATAAAGGTTGCAGTTGTGAATTGGTCAGTCCGAGATAGGGTCTAATCCAATTCAGAGATCCCATTAACTTCTGTACATCATTAAGGGTTTTAACTTCAAGGTTAAGTTTCACAGGTTGAGGCATTACCTGCCTACCTGTGACTGTTAGTCCTAAATACTTCCAGGGTTCTACTTTCTGCACCTTTTCAGGGGCGATAACTAATCCATAGTGTTGTAATGAATTTCTAGTCACATTCTCCATGTCATTCAACTGCTCCTTGTTGTTTGATGCTAACAGGATGTCATCCATGTAATGGTAACAATAACTGGTAGGGAATCTTTCCCTTACAGGTGACAAAGCTTGTGCCACAAACCATTGACAAATTGTTGGTGAATTTTTCATGCCCTGCGGCAGAACTTTCCATTGATATCTTTTTGCAGGTTCTGCATGATTGACAGAAGGCACAGAGAATGCAAATTTTTCCCTGTCTTGACAAGCTAATGGTATTGTAAAAAAACAATCCTTGAGATCCATGACAATGATTTCCCAATCTTGAGGGATCATGGCCGGTGAAGGCATGCCTGGTTGTAGAGCCCCCATCGTGGCCATGACAGCATTGATCTGCCGCAGGTCATGCAAAAATCGCCATTTTCCTGATTTCTTTTTTATCACAAACACTGGAGTATTCCAGGGGCTCTGAGAGGGTTCAATGTGTCCAGCAGCTAGCTGTTCTGCCACCAATTCTTGCAGGGCCTTTAATTTCTCCATTGGTAGGGGCCACTGATCCACCCACACAGGGTTATTCGTTAACCAAGTTAAAACAAGCGTGGGTTGCCTAACACCCTGCAGCACAGTGGCCCCCGTTAAAAATCCGTAGTAATCTTCACCCCCCACTGTGACAAGCAATCTCTCCCCCATAGATTGAGGGGAGCTGCTGTCACATATGGTTTAACGACTGCTTGTTGGCCCTCAGGATTGGTGATCAGAATTGCCGTAGCTGCTGTTCTTGCTCGTGCGGAGCCTCCCAGCCCCACTACCCCTGTGTCCACATCCTCTGTTGGCCAGGTGGATGGCCACAGATAGTTAGAAATAATAGTCACATCGGCGCCCGTATCTAGGAGCCCCGCAAGCCTTACTGTAGTCGGTGAATGTCCATGATTTGACAGCGTGCACGTCATATGTGGTCGAGATGATGAGACAGTCTGAGACCAGCACACTTGAGGGGGCCCTGTAGAACCGAAGCCTCCATCGCCTCGCAGTCGCTGTTCTGCTTTTGGGACACAACTCAAAAAAGGAACAAGTTGAGCGAGACGAGTACCTTTTGGAATCGTAACAGGTGGATAAAGGGTCGAAACTAATGCACAAATTTGACCCGTAAAGTCAGCATCAATGACTCCCACATGCACGATTAATCCGTTTAAGGTGCTATTTGATCTTCCTATAAGTAACGCACTCAGTCCTCGTCCTATGGGACCCCTCGCCTCAAGAGGGACCTTAACAATGTCTTTTGTAGCTATAGTTATTGTGTCGGCGGTGGATACATCCAACCCTGCTGAGCCAGTTGTTGCGGCTGATAGCTGCTCACAGAGGGGATTTGACCTGTTGTCTGGAGGGGATTTGATGTCCTCGCGCGCCCTCTCGCGCTCTTCTTGTGGTTTCCCTGTATCGGTTGCCCGTTAGCATGAAACTTGGAACGACATTGTTTCGCGAAATGTCCCGATTTCCCACATTTATTGCAATTAGTTCCTGGTGGGACAGTCATGGGCTGCTTGCCTGCCGACCTTCTGTTCGGGCAATTTACTTTCATATGACCGTCTTTACCACATCCAAAGCATTTTCCTGTATTTCGCATGTTCATGGCAGTAGCTAAAGCCGCCATTTTATGTTCCACTGTACCAACCTTTGAACATGCGGCCACCATGTCAGGAATAGAAGGATCTCCTGGTAAAGACTGTATTATCTTTTGGCAGTCCTCATTAGCATTATCCTTTGCTAGCTGTTTGCATAACATTTGTCTTAACGTTTCATCTTCTACCTGTTTCTCCAATGCAGCAGATATTTTTTCTACAAATTGCAAAAAGGGTTCTTTAGGACCTTGCCGGATAGCAATATACTTCTGTTTTGGAGCTGCCATTTCCATGGTTCGCTTTAATGCTGTAATCCCTATGTGTTGTGCCTGTTCAAGGACAATCGGAGGCCACGTAGCTTGCAGCTGAGGGTTACTAAATGGTCCCTCGCCAAGCAAGGCGTCTTCTCCGAGTCCTAACCTCGGATCGTCTTGTGGCAGTCGAGCATTATTTTGTGCAGCTGCTCGTGCCATCTGCCTCCAAGTAGATTGAAACACTTGTAATTGTACTGGCTGAAACAGCACTTGTGCGAGATGTGTAACATCATATGGACACAACAAATCTGTGCTGATTATTCGAATAAGTTGCATCACCTCAGGAGAATTGATTCCAAATTTCTGTGCTTTATTCTGCAAATCCTGCACCACCTTCCAACTGATCGGATTGTGCTCATCATGCTCATTTGTGCCTGCAACAGCTTTATAAACAGGGAATGCACCATAAGCCTCTGCTGCTATATCTACAGGCTTTGGACATGCCGGGGTTGGAGAGTATGGGCTGAGGCGTTCAACCAGATCCCAGTTGCCAGCCTCAGCAGCATACTTTCTAACTCCCTCCCAAAATCGATCAGGGGACCTTGGAATTACAGTTACTGTGGATGGAGGGAGAGTCCATGGCTGGGCTTTCTTCACCATGGGTTTATCTGTGATATGTAGAGTTTGTAAAGCCGTGGTTAAAGCTTCTTCTCCCTCACTTTCATTTTCGCTCTCGCTCTCTGGCTCTGTGTTACCCGCCCTATTTTCCTCCTCGGGGGGGGCTGATGGAATCACCCCTTCTGCTGCTGCGCCGCTAGGGGCCGCCGCTGCACCACTAGGTGGGGGGGGCTCCTCATCGCCCCGCAAAATATTTAATGGTGGAGGAGGAGGAGGTGGGCGAGGGCGCGATCTGCTTTTGCCCGTGAGGGGTTTCCTGCCTGCTATTCCTGAGGCTGAGGTATCCACTGCCTTTGTCCCTTTGCCACAGTCCTCCCCGTCATTGTCTTCAGGTCGAATGTCTGTTAGTTTCCCATCAGAGGCCTCACGCTCTATCTTCCATTCCTTTAAGGTTTCACTCAATAAGCGCCATGTGGTTGCCAACTCACATGCCTCTTTTTGTCCTTTAGAGACCTCATCCAATATTTTCAATCCTACTGCTTGCCATGCACTCACACTGAATGCAGTAACTGTTGTGGCTTCAAAGCCTTGCATCTTACTCCATAGCAAAATCTTTTTCAGGCTTTGTTCTGAGGTTTTAACCCCCTTTCTTTTTAATAGGGCTTTCCAGGTAGACAAAATTGTCTCCTCTTCCTTTGTTAATGACTGCCCCATAATTACAGTCCCGTTCCCGGTGGCTCACCTTTTTAGGTGTCGAAATTCAGGTCCGGACCAGGCAGATTCCCTCTGCTCTCAGCTACACCGGGCTCCGTCTCCGCGGCTCTTCCCGCCGCCGTTATAATTCTCCTTTAAATGACCACTTTGCTCTAATCACGTTGCTCTAATCAATCACGTCGCTCTAATTTATCACGTCGCTCTAATTTATCACGTCGGGGTCACCATTTGTCGCAGTTGAGACGGACACGACAAACATCAGATTGTGTGAAATCGACCAAAATGGCTGCAAAAGCCCCTTTATTGTTTTAACAAGCTTTTTTATAACCTTCTTCAAAGTAGGTGTTCATACAGGATTGGTTTACTTTAGTAACTAACAGTTCACGATTGGGTGATAGTTTCTCGCCTGAATCGTCAGGACAGTTCTTCTTATCTTAGTTCTCTAATCTTGTTTCCATGGCACTTCTCGGGACTTTCTCGCCTCTCATGGATACACTGGAATTTCTTCAAGGTTAAATTCTTCTTCAGTTAGACTAGAGGCAGACCCGCTGCCTCCCCCGACAGCTTGCTTCCTCCTGAAAGTGAAACAAAAACAAATTCGCTTCTCGGGTTAGAAGGAGGGGACAATCCATCTCGTGTGAATCTTATGGATTTTCCCACAGGCATCTTTTGCCTTCCAGGTATATTTGTTAAGGGGCGCGTCCAACACCAGTGGCACTTTGCCCACTGTAGGGAGTTCGACTAGGACAGGTTGTCTTGGAAAGTGGGATGGGTTGCTAGGGTGATCAGGACCATGAGGGGCTGGTATAATTGTTGGAGGTTTTGGACAGAATGCCGTGATCTTCGGGCATCCATTTACTCCCCAGCGACTGTTGACGCTGGTCACTGCGTCCCACACGCGCTCAGCCCATCCTGGCTTATGCGGTTTGAGGAAGCGTTTTAGTAGACCATTTGTTCTTTCCACAATTCCGTTTGCTTGTGGATAGTAAGGAGTATGAAACACCCACGAAATTCCCTCCTGGGCTGCCCACTCTTGGACCACTTTGGCTGTAAAATGTGAGCCATTATCCGATTGGATTGAGTGTGGCTTGGGGAAGATTCCAAACCATTCTTTCAGTGCTTTTATTGTATTTTCTCCTGTTGCTTTGGCACATGCTTTAGCTTGCACTAGTCCGGATACTATCTCTACACCTACCGGTATATAATGCTTTCCTTCTGATTTTCGAAAGGGACCGATGTAATCAATCTGCCAGGCCTCCCATAGGCCTTTTCCCTCTCTTAAGTGCAGAGGGTCACTCTCCAGGGGATGTCTGTCCAACCGGACACGGCATTGCTCACAGGAAGATATACAAGTTTTACATTCTTCCCGGGTCACTGGCCACCCTCGGGCTTGTGCCTCACAATAGAGGTCCTTAATTCCTGAATGTTTCCGCTTTACATGTAGCCATTCCAACAGACTTTCCCAATCCTCTGCTATTTGGGAGCTTTGTAGGGGAGCCAGTCGGGCTAGCTCATCCGCCTCAGCATTCCAGCGGCTTACTGGGGTGTTATCCTGCTGGTGGGATGCTACCCATGCTACTGCAAATTTCCCTTGTCTGGCAATGGTAAGGATATCCTGCCATTTTTCCTTTTGCCACACAGGTATTCTGTTGACCTCCCATCCATTTTGTTCCCAGAAAGGAAGCCATTCAGTGCAACCTTTGAATACAGCATAAGAGTCAGTATAGATATAGACAGAAGAAGCGGATTGAGCCTCATGTTGGAAAACGCTCCACACAGCAATTAGTTCTCCTACTTGTGCGCTACCTTCTCCTTCAGTAATGATCTGTTCCTTGGTGTCTACCTGAAGTGCCACAGCTCGGTATTTCCAAATCTTCCCCTCCCGTTTTGATGAGGCATCTGTAAACCAGACGTTTTGCAATTGTCCAGAAAATGGAGGAGCTACTTGTATTACTGACAAAAGCTCGGATTTTTCCTTATCTGGGTTTACCTCATCTTGTATATTTAGCACTTTCGGGGCTCCTTCGGTTACAGAAAAGATTTCACAGTAGTGCTCTATTTGTGCATACCATTTTCGCACAGAGGCTCTCTGAGCCACCCCGTCAGGGGGTGGAGTTCCTGCCAAAACAGCTTTGATCACTTTAAATGGGCCTCTGAGAACTAAAGGTTGTTGCCGAATGGTACGTTCGGCTTCTCTCAGAGCTAGGCTAACCACAAATAAACCTTTTTCCCAAGTTGTATATCTTTTCTCAGCATCTTTAAAGCTACGAGAATAAAACCCAATGGGCCTAAATGGACCTTCTGGACCCTTTTGCCACAAATGGATGGACAATCCGGTCTTGGCGAACCCCCATTCAATCTGGACCGGGTCTGTTGGGTGAATTGGACCCAGGGCCTGGTAGGCAGTCGCTTCAAACACCAACAACTGTAAAGCCTCATCGTGGACCTGAGTCCACTCCCACTGGGCTCTTTTTCTCAGTAAATCATACAAGGGCCTGGCAATAATTGAAAAATCAGGTATGTGTTTCCTCCAAAACACAAGCGACCCCAGTGCATGCTGTAAGTCTTTCTTTGACTCTGGTATCTTGATCTGATCGAGAGAGGAGAGAGTCTCCGGTGGGATGCACGTCATGCCTCCCTTCCACCAGATTCCTAAAAATTGTACCTCACTGGAGGGGGTCTGTATTTTCTCAGGTGGGATTGTCAATCCTATGTTTTCTAAATGGGCAATAATATCCTTTTGAGTTTCTTCAACTTCTTCTACTTGACTCCCTCCTATGAGTACATCATCTATGTACTGATAAATCTTTACCTCTGCTTTTCTGGGAATTGTTTCTAACTCTTGCGCTAGAGCATGGTGAGCCAGCGTGGGGGAGTGCTTGTATCCTTGAGGGAGTCGCGTAAAAGTATATTGTTGTCCCTCCCAGGTAAAGGCAAAGCGCTCCTGGTCCTCAGGTTGTAAGGGGACCATAAAAAACATATCTTTAACATCAATTGTTGCCATGACAGGGTGGGATTGTTCCTGAATGGTTGCTATCAATTCAGCAATGTTTGGTACAGCAGATGTGAGTGGACCTGTATTGGCATTCAGTCTCCTGTAATCTATTGTCAATCTCCATTTGCCGTTTGGCTTTTGGACCGGCCATGCTGGTGAATTGAAGGGAGAGTGAGTGGGGACCACAATACCTTGCTTTTTCAAATCCTCCAGAACTGGTGTGATTCCCTCCCTTGCTCCTAGAGGTAGTGGGTAGGGTTTCACATTTGTCAATTTGGAGGGTGGCAGGGTAGGTGCCGCTTGCAATAAACGCACTTCTGTGTCTGGTATTCCGGCCAACTGCCTGATCTGGGAGACACCAAATGACCATGAGTTTCCCTGGGTGTCTCGCCACTGCCTACCTTTCAAAACATCTATACCTAGAAGATTCATCTGGAAAGCTCCTATGGCTACCATGGTGTTGACAGGGCTTTCTTCTCCTGGTAACCACAGCGTCACCGGAGTCATAGGTACTGACTGTGTTTTTCCCAGGGCATTTAGGACAATTAAATTTTTCGAGGGAATCGGAATTCCACATTGTTCTGCTTCGGTCCGCGTTAGCACGGTAATTTGTGCCCCAGTATCAATCAAAAAGGTTACTAGTCTTTTCCTTGGTCCTACAGCGACAGTTATGAGTAAGTCCCCTTTCGGGTTGCAGGTGAGTTGTCTAATAAACATCCATCCTCCGCCTCCCCCCTCACCTTGAGGGGGCGGAGGGTCTAGTTTCCCGCCACCTTCTTTTCTCCAGTCGGTTCCTCCCCAAGGTCTATCAGGGGTGGATCGCTCACTATTGGTGGGGCACTTGGGGTTGCTCTGGAAGGGACCTTTTGTCCTGACCAGTTGTACACAAGTTGCTCTAATTTTTTCGTGGTAAGCCCATCCATCAAGTCACGGGGAACACCTTTCTGAAGCCCTAGTTGCCACAGTCCCTGTCGAGTTAGGGGTCTCTCTCTCCCAGAGTTCTGAAATCGGGGTGATCCCAGGCCTTGGCCCTTCTTCATAGATGATTGTCGACCGATAATTTTCTCTGCAGCCCGTAAAATCCTGGTTTCTATCCTTTGCGACGACCCGCTGACGGGGCCATACTTTCTCCCAAAATTAATTAGTTCTTGGGCCACCTCTCCCCATGTCCATACTTTCCTCCCTGGCTGTCGGTGGTCAGGAGTCACTATCCCCTCAAGACTGGCCGTCATTCTCTCTACATTGGAACTATTTTGAATTTTTCCTTGTAACTGAATGCCAATGGGTTTTAGGGAGTCAGGAAGTCCTTGTATCAGGGGAGTCATCCTCTCTGGGTCCACAGGCATCATCATCGGGGAGCCCTGCTTAGGCTTGACCTCCTGATCATACATCATCTGCAGACAGGCTGCCTTCTGCACACTTTCTACTAGCTGATCCACTGTACCTGTTATGGCAAGGGGATCCCCCCTCTCCAAGGGGTTCAGCCCTCCAGCCCAATACGCGACTCTCTGAGTTAATGACCATGGGGCTCGGTGGTCACCGGTAGTTAAAAACACACCCGGACCCCAATATCCTTCTGCTTCCTTCTCTGACAATAAGATTCCATCCCCTCCTGACAAAGACACTCTCCACACATATTCCGTCTCTGATTCCTTTGCAGTCCTTGCAAAATCTTTTTTCAACTTTGCCAATTCGGTTGATGTAAATGGGACTTCTCTGGTAATTACTTGAGGACGATTATCACTATCGTCCTCATATATATATTCTGTTTTGACCAAAGGATACATATGGGGAAGACTTTCTACGGTTTCCTTTGCCTTCTGCAGATCCCCTTGTGGGTAAATTTGACGTATTCCTTTCTCTAAAAGCTTCACTTGTGCCTCCGCCAGTGTGTCTGTCTCTGCCAAAAGTTGTTCCCTCAACTCACTTTTCAGTATCATGATTTGCTCCTTTTGCTCCTCTATTACTTCTTTGGCTTCTCTCAATTGATTCTGCAGGCTTTGTATGGCCGACTGCAGGGAGTCTATGACAATGTCATCTTGGCGAGACTTCTCTTTTTTCTCTTCCATCGCAGCTACTAGACTCGCTCCTAGTACTGCACAAATTATAGATTTTCCTTTTCCCTTCTTAACTTTAGCTTCCTTTTGTAACACCCTGATTCTATCCACCAGACTCTGCACCTGGAACAAATGTTTTCTCGCCCAATCAAGTCCCTGGACCGAGGGACGAGACCGGTGCGCCTCCAAAAGATCATATAACTTATCTATTCCTTCGCCCCGCAAGAGCACCTCATCACAAACATCGACTGCCGGCAAGGTTCCCATCAATTTTCTCTTTCCAACTAAAAAGGGGATATGCGTCCTGAGAGGGTCACACTTTGACATAGAGACTTCCCCTGTCCAGTCTCAGGAGGTCGCACCTAATCCTAATCCAAATACAGCCTCTCTGTCCACAATTTCCCTTATTCAGCCTCAGGAGGTCACAACTTATTGTAACACAAAGTGGGTAAAGTCGTCCTGAGACGCTTAAATCCAACACAGTAAGAAAGTACAACACTCTCGCCTCAAGGGATCCTGTCCGTGACGCCAATTTAAAATGTCCCGATCCAATATCGGGGTGGGTTCTTAAACGATCCCAAGAGCGAGACTAAGACACAAACGAGGTCAGATGCTGTACAATCTTGTGAACTTTATTTTCTGTAACAACTGATAACAGCGATAGGACAGAGGGGAAAGGAAAGAGAAAGTCAGAATCCCTAAGCCAGAAAAACGGTAGAGGTGCAACTAGTTACCGCCACCACCAGGGATCCAGCGATGTTCCGTCGGCTCAGCCGTGATGTAGGTGGAGGAGCTTCAATCGCCGCCGGGGTCTCAGGTCCAAGTAACAGGTGCCGAAGACCAGGGTACCCTGGAGAGGAGTACGTGACCCTTTTATAGCCCCAGTTCTCGCTGTTTCCACGAAAGGTCCACCCGTTTCCACAGAACTCATTGTAATAGGTGCCACCCCGTGGTCTTGCCCAGGTGTCCATGGTGGTCGTGCTGGGGAGGGGGGTGTCAAGTCCTCCTTGTCTCGCACCTAGCTTGTTACAGCACGGCAGGCACGGCCGAGGCTGCTGTTGTTCTCGCTTCGGGCGGATGTCGTGGTTTTTTGTCGGGGCTCTGTGTCTCCTTCGTAGCGTACTCCTCTAGAACAACAGGATGTCAAGGCGGGAAGTGGTGGTCTCGGAGCAGCAATGTAGAGACAAACAATGTCTAATACAGTTCCTTACACCACCCCGTGGCTCGACATTGCTGTCTTCGTGGTGGCGTTAAAGATAACAGTACAGAAAGAGAGAGAGAGACCAGAAAAGCGCAAAAATGCAACAACTGATAACAAGATTTCCAGCAAATTTTCCTTTCCATAAACATGTCTTTAACAATATCCTCAACAGCTGTGAGCATTTTTACTAACAACTATATTAACAACAAATATAAACATTTTTTAGCTGACAGGCATATAACCGATAACGTCTTCCAACAGAAGCATCATGCTTACTACTAACCAATTTTGTAAAGCAAGCATTCTTAACTAACAGGCATATAACCAATAACATTCTATAACAGGTATATCATGCATACTATTAACCAGTTTGATAAAGCAAAAGCATCTTATATACTAACTTTAAGGTTCCAAAGAATTAACAGAAGAACGTAATGGCAGTTTACATAATTGACATTTACAGGGACAAAAAAGGAGAATAAGCATAACAATTAGGATAGCAATTAAAAAAGCAAAGATTACAACGTGAATCAAAATCAAATCCGACACATCTTCCATCTTTGCCCGCAGTTTTAACTAAAATACCACAAAAAGTTCGAGTCTCTGGCCGTCCACACCGTCCGCTGCAGTTGGGATCAGCATGCGCAGCAGGAAAAAATTCCTCTCCCTGCCCCCTTTTTCCCACTGCGCATGCGTCATTAGGGCCTAGAAACTTCTTTCTCAAACTTAAAAGTAAATACACAACACTATCTATAACAACATTAACAACCTCCTAAATAAACTTATAAAAAGATAACAATAATAATATTGACTAACAGGTTTTCAACTAAACAAAGTTAAAGCGCTGTCTCAGCCAGGACCGGGGAATGCGTCCTCGGTTCTATCCCAACCCGGACCGAGGAATGCGATCTTGGTTCCATTTCGAACTGTACCGAGGAATGAGCTCTCGGCTCTGTCTCAGACCGGACCGAGGAATGTGCCCTTGGTCCCGTCTTAGGGCGGACCGAGAAATGTGCTCTCGGTCCTTGGCGGCGGGGAGGGGAGGGAGATGGTTGTTTACATGAGACAGCACAACTACAAGAGGGTTTACATGGACACTTACCGGACGAAAACATACAAAACGCAAGGGTAAATACAGCAGTAGCCAACAAAGTAAGAGCCAGAAAATCAAGTATTAAAAGGGCATACATTCTGATTATTATCACAAGCTATAATGCCGAAGGATAACTGGTGGTCAGACTTGCCTGAGCCGGGAATCCGCCAAAATGGGCGCCCCCAGCCCAGAACGCATGTGCGGTTTAGGCCTGAAAGCGTCTATCCTAAGTTTACAAGTTAAATGATTGGTACAGCTACAGGCTTTGGTTGGCGAACAATACGAATCTGCTTTACACCATCAGATGAGACAGTAGATATAAATTGCATGTTAGAGACAACACGTTGGATTAACTGAATAAAGCAAGGAATAACACACGGCAAAAACATCAAAGCGGCAAATGCACATATGAGATAAAATAGAAGCTGCTTTACCCATGGTGCTCCGGGTAGCCAAGACCATAGATCACCGCTCCAACCATTCCATGTTTGAACGGGGACATGAGCTAGTTTCCTAATGTCTGTGGTTAGCTGAAGGACTACTTCACCTACATCGGCTATTTCCAGACAACAATTAGAAACATTTAGTTTTCCACATACTCCTCCCTCTTCAGCTAACAGGTAGTCTAAAACCATACGATGTTGAAGGATTGCAGTGCGCATCTGTTGAGATTGTTGAGTTAAAAGGTCTATAGCATTAGCAGTTTTATTAGTAATAATTTCTAGAACTGCTTGTAGTCGAATTATACGGTTCAAATTATAAATTGGCTCTCTTGCCCCTGATATCGGTTCATTGGGGTTCCAAGTGGCAGGCCCATAATGCTTAATAATTCTTTCAGGGGGCCACTCATTTTCCCCCCACTTTTGAGTTCCACCTATTTCAAACTCAACAGATCGCTTATTGCGGTCAATCTTTTTGTTCCCTAACTTGTCATATAGTCTTATTCCCAGTTGAGGGCCGTCTGCCTCAGGAAGGAGGAAAAACAGGGGTCGGATGATTCCTACATAGCAAATTCCCGACCAGTTTGCTGGCAGTTGTTTGTAGGCAGTATGTCCACATATCCAATAATGACCCTTTTTGGCTTCGGTACCTTTGGCAAAAGGTCCCTGTGCAGTCCTTGGGGTTTGAAAATAGGTTGTGTTTCTATCTCCCAGAGGGCTGAAAACCTCATTTAGATGATTGTTTATTCGGATGGTACAGTACCAAGACCCAGTGTCGTTTTTCCATTCACAAGTTTGATTGAAAAAGTTGTTTCCCGGCAATTAAGCATGTTCTGTTTCATTTTTGTTTGACCAAAACCCCTTGAATCCTTTGCTGCGTCCTTGTTCGTTGAGCCACAACCATACATAAATGCCCCTATCTTTGTTAATCAATTTGTGTGTGAGTGTCCATTGACACTTACTCTCCCCTACATCAACTCCTCCTTTCTGAGTGCGATTTAAGCAAAATTTGCCCTTATTTGGGAATTGGACTGGCCAAGTTCCACTATCATCCCAGGTGGTATTTGCAATGTCGCTATAGTTACTTACAATCTGACATGGGGAGAGCGGTATAGAAACCCACGGCCAGCTTGATAATCCTAGGGGTCCTCCACAAACCCAACAGTGGCTTAGATTAAAGGTTTGACTTACAGTCTTTGCTAACGAAACAAATTCATTATCCTCAAGGGGGTCATGTGGGTTGGGTAAAGGTGGGGGAATTGGCTTCCCTTCAGCTTCATAGGTAAGTCCCCAATATAATGCAACAAAAATCAACATACACATCATAATCAGATTACACCAAAGTCTGCGCCTGCTTCACTCCCTCTGTAGCTGCGTCTGTGTCGCTTGCTTCCTCCTGAAAGTGAAACAAAAACAAATTCGCTTCTCGGGTTAGAAGGAGGGGACAATCCATCTCGTGTGAATCTTATGGATTTTCCCACAGGCATCTTTTGCCTTCCAGGTATATTTGTTAAGGGGCGCGTCCAACACCAGTGGCACTTTGCCCACTGTAGGGAGTTCGACTAGGACAGGTTGTCTTGGAAAGTGGGATGGGTTGCTAGGGTGATCAGGACCATGAGGGGCTGGTATAATTGTTGGAGGTTTTGGACAGAATGCCGTGATCTTCGGGCATCCATTTACTCCCCAGCGACTGTTGACGCTGGTCACTGCGTCCCACACGCGCTCAGCCCATCCTGGCTTATGCGGTTTGAGGAAGCGTTTTAGTAGACCATTTGTTCTTTCCACAATTCCGTTTGCTTGTGGATAGTAAGGAGTATGAAACACCCACGAAATTCCCTCCTGGGCTGCCCACTCTTGGACCACTTTGGCTGTAAAATGTGAGCCATTATCCGATTGGATTGAGTGTGGCTTGGGGAAGATTCCAAACCATTCTTTCAGTGCTTTTATTGTATTTTCTCCTGTTGCTTTGGCACATGCTTTAGCTTGCACTAGTCCGGATACTATCTCTACACCTACCGGTATATAATGCTTTCCTTCTGATTTTCGAAAGGGACCGATGTAATCAATCTGCCAGGCCTCCCATAGGCCTTTTCCCTCTCTTAAGTGCAGAGGGTCACTCTCCAGGGGATGTCTGTCCAACCGGACACGGCATTGCTCACAGGAAGATATACAAGTTTTACATTCTTCCCGGGTCACTGGCCACCCTCGGGCTTGTGCCT
The DNA here is from genome assembly GCF_047716275.1 of Strix uralensis. Lineage (NCBI taxonomy): Eukaryota > Metazoa > Chordata > Aves > Strigiformes > Strigidae > Strix > Strix uralensis. Next base: position 41,400 of record NW_027436845.1, read on the forward strand.
CACAATAGAGGTCCTTAATTCCTGAATGTTTCCGCTTTACATGTAGCCATTCCAACAGACTTTCCCAATCCTCTGCTATTTGGGAGCTTTGTAGGGGAGCCAGTCGGGCTAGCTCATCCGCCTCAGCATTCCAGCGGCTTACTGGGGTGTTATCCTGCTGGTGGGATGCTACCCATGCTACTGCAAATTTCCCTTGTCTGGCAATGGTAAGGATATCCTGCCATTTTTCCTTTTGCCACACAGGTATTCTGTTGACCTCCCATCCATTTTGTTCCTAGAAAGGAAGCCATTCAGTGCAACCTTTGAATACAGCATAAGAGTCAGTATAGATATAGACAGAAGAAGCGGATTGAGCCTCATGTTGGAAAACGCTCCACACAGCAATTAGTTCTCCTACTTGTGCGCTACCTTCTCCTTCAGTAATGATCTGTTCCTTGGTGTCTACCTGAAGTGCCACAGCTCGGTATTTCCAAATCTTCCCCTCCCGTTTTGATGAGGCATCTGTAAACCAGACGTTTTGCAATTGTCCAGAAAATGGAGGAGCTACTTGTATTACTGACAAAAGCTCGGATTTTTCCTTATCTGGGTTTACCTCATCTTGTATATTTAGCACTTTCGGGGCTCCTTCGGTTACAGAAAAGATTTCACAGTAGTGCTCTATTTGTGCATACCATTTTCGCACAGAGGCTCTCTGAGCCACCCCGTCAGGGGGTGGAGTTCCTGCCAAAACAGCTTTGATCACTTTAAATGGGCCTCTGAGAACTAAAGGTTGTTGCCGAATGGTACGTTCGGCTTCTCTCAGAGCTAGGCTAACCACAAATAAACCTTTTTCCCAAGTTGTATATCTTTTCTCAGCATCTTTAAAGCTACGAGAATAAAACCCAATGGGCCTAAATGGACCTTCTGGACCCTTTTGCCACAAATGGATGGACAATCCGGTCTTGGCGAACCCCCATTCAATCTGGACCGGGTCTGTTGGGTGAATTGGACCCAGGGCCTGGTAGGCAGTCGCTTCAAACACCAACAACTGTAAAGCCTCATCGTGGACCTGAGTCCACTCCCACTGGGCTCTTTTTCTCAGTAAATCATACAAGGGCCTGGCAATAATTGAAAAATCAGGTATGTGTTTCCTCCAAAACACAAGCGACCCCAGTGCATGCTGTAAGTCTTTCTTTGACTCTGGTATCTTGATCTGATCGAGAGAGGAGAGAGTCTCCGGTGGGATGCACGTCATGCCTCCCTTCCACCAGATTCCTAAAAATTGTACCTCACTGGAGGGGGTCTGTATTTTCTCAGGTGGGATTGTCAATCCTATGTTTTCTAAATGGGCAATAATATCCTTTTGAGTTTCTTCAACTTCTTCTACTTGACTCCCTCCTATGAGTACATCATCTATGTACTGATAAATCTTTACCTCTGCTTTTCTGGGAATTGTTTCTAACTCTTGCGCTAGAGCATGGTGAGCCAGCGTGGGGGAGTGCTTGTATCCTTGAGGGAGTCGCGTAAAAGTATATTGTTGTCCCTCCCAGGTAAAGGCAAAGCGCTCCTGGTCCTCAGGTTGTAAGGGGACCATAAAAAACATATCTTTAACATCAATTGTTGCCATGACAGGGTGGGATTGTTCCTGAATGGTTGCTATCAATTCAGCAATGTTTGGTACAGCAGATGTGAGTGGACCTGTATTGGCATTCAGTCTCCTGTAATCTATTGTCAATCTCCATTTGCCGTTTGGCTTTTGGACCGGCCATGCTGGTGAATTGAAGGGAGAGTGAGTGGGGACCACAATACCTTGCTTTTTCAAATCCTCCAGAACTGGTGTGATTCCCTCCCTTGCTCCTAGAGGTAGTGGGTAGGGTTTCACATTTGTCAATTTGGAGGGTGGCAGGGTAGGTGCCGCTTGCAATAAACGCACTTCTGTGTCTGGTATTCCGGCCAACTGCCTGATCTGGGAGACACCAAATGACCATGAGTTTCCCTGGGTGTCTCGCCACTGCCTACCTTTCAAAACATCTATACCTAGAAGATTCATCTGGAAAGCTCCTATGGCTACCATGGTGTTGACAGGGCTTTCTTCTCCTGGTAACCACAGCGTCACCGGAGTCATAGGTACTGACTGTGTTTTTCCCAGGGCATTTAGGACAATTAAATTTTTCGAGGGAATCGGAATTCCACATTGTTCTGCTTCGGTCCGCGTTAGCACGGTAATTTGTGCCCCAGTATCAATCAAAAAGGTTACTAGTCTTTTCCTTGGTCCTACAGCGACAGTTATGAGTAAGTCCCCTTTCGGGTTGCAGGTGAGTTGTCTAATAAACATCCATCCTCCGCCTCCCCCCTCACCTTGAGGGGGCGGAGGGTCTAGTTTCCCGCCACCTTCTTTTCTCCAGTCGGTTCCTCCCCAAGGTCTATCAGGGGTGGATCGCTCACTATTGGTGGGGCACTTGGGGTTGCTCTGGAAGGGACCTTTTGTCCTGACCAGTTGTACACAAGTTGCTCTAATTTTTTCGTGGTAAGCCCATCCATCAAGTCACGGGGAACACCTTTCTGAAGCCCTAGTTGCCACAGTCCCTGTCGAGTTAGGGGTCTCTCTCTCCCAGAGTTCTGAAATCGGGGTGATCCCAGGCCTTGGCCCTTCTTCATAGATGATTGTCGACCGATAATTTTCTCTGCAGCCCGTAAAATCCTGGTTTCTATCCTTTGCGACGACCCGCTGACGGGGCCATACTTTCTCCCAAAATTAATTAGTTCTTGGGCCACCTCTCCCCATGTCCATACTTTCCTCCCTGGCTGTCGGTGGTCAGGAGTCACTATCCCCTCAAGACTGGCCGTCATTCTCTCTACATTGGAACTATTTTGAATTTTTCCTTGTAACTGAATGCCAATGGGTTTTAGGGAGTCAGGAAGTCCTTGTATCAGGGGAGTCATCCTCTCTGGGTCCACAGGCATCATCATCGGGGAGCCCTGCTTAGGCTTGACCTCCTGATCATACATCATCTGCAGACAGGCTGCCTTCTGCACACTTTCTACTAGCTGATCCACTGTACCTGTTATGGCAAGGGGATCCCCCCTCTCCAAGGGGTTCAGCCCTCCAGCCCAATACGCGACTCTCTGAGTTAATGACCATGGGGCTCGGTGGTCACCGGTAGTTAAAAACACACCCGGACCCCAATATCCTTCTGCTTCCTTCTCTGACAATAAGATTCCATCCCCTCCTGACAAAGACACTCTCCACACATATTCCGTCTCTGATTCCTTTGCAGTCCTTGCAAAATCTTTTTTCAACTTTGCCAATTCGGTTGATGTAAATGGGACTTCTCTGGTAATTACTTGAGGACGATTATCACTATCGTCCTCATATATATATTCTGTTTTGACCAAAGGATACATATGGGGAAGACTTTCTACGGTTTCCTTTGCCTTCTGCAGATCCCCTTGTGGGTAAATTTGACGTATTCCTTTCTCTAAAAGCTTCACTTGTGCCTCCGCCAGTGTGTCTGTCTCTGCCAAAAGTTGTTCCCTCAACTCACTTTTCAGTATCATGATTTGCTCCTTTTGCTCCTCTATTACTTCTTTGGCTTCTCTCAATTGATTCTGCAGGCTTTGTATGGCCGACTGCAGGGAGTCTATGACAATGTCATCTTGGCGAGACTTCTCTTTTTTCTCTTCCATCGCAGCTACTAGACTCGCTCCTAGTACTGCACAAATTATAGATTTTCCTTTTCCCTTCTTAACTTTAGCTTCCTTTTGTAACACCCTGATTCTATCCACCAGACTCTGCACCTGGAACAAATGTTTTCTCGCCCAATCAAGTCCCTGGACCGAGGGACGAGACCGGTGCGCCTCCAAAAGATCATATAACTTATCTATTCCTTCGCCCCGCAAGAGCACCTCATCACAAACATCGACTGCCGGCAAGGTTCCCATCAATTTTCTCTTTCCAACTAAAAAGGGGATATGCGTCCTGAGAGGGTCACACTTTGACATAGAGACTTCCCCTGTCCAGTCTCAGGAGGTCGCACCTAATCCTAATCCAAATACAGCCTCTCTGTCCACAATTTCCCTTATTCAGCCTCAGGAGGTCACAACTTATTGTAACACAAAGTGGGTAAAGTCGTCCTGAGACGCTTAAATCCAACACAGTAAGAAAGTACAACACTCTCGCCTCAAGGGATCCTGTCCGTGACGCCAATTTAAAATGTCCCGATCCAATATCGGGGTGGGTTCTTAAACGATCCCAAGAGCGAGACTAAGACACAAACGAGGTCAGATGCTGTACAATCTTGTGAACTTTATTTTCTGTAACAACTGATAACAGCGATAGGACAGAGGGGAAAGGAAAGAGAAAGTCAGAATCCCTAAGCCAGAAAAACGGTAGAGGTGCAACTAGTTACCGCCACCACCAGGGATCCAGCGATGTTCCGTCGGCTCAGCCGTGATGTAGGTGGAGGAGCTTCAATCGCCGCCGGGGTCTCAGGTCCAAGTAACAGGTGCCGAAGACCAGGGTACCCTGGAGAGGAGTACGTGACCCTTTTATAGCCCCAGTTCTCGCTGTTTCCACGAAAGGTCCACCCGTTTCCACAGAACTCATTGTAATAGGTGCCACCCCGTGGTCTTGCCCAGGTGTCCATGGTGGTCGTGCTGGGGAGGGGGGTGTCAAGTCCTCCTTGTCTCGCACCTAGCTTGTTACAGCACGGCAGGCACGGCCGAGGCTGCTGTTGTTCTCGCTTCGGGCGGATGTCGTGGTTTTTTGTCGGGGCTCTGTGTCTCCTTCGTAGCGTACTCCTCTAGAACAACAGGATGTCAAGGCGGGAAGTGGTGGTCTCGGAGCAGCAATGTAGAGACAAACAATGTCTAATACAGTTCCTTACACCACCCCGTGGCTCGACATTGCTGTCTTCGTGGTGGCGTTAAAGATAACAGTACAGAAAGAGAGAGAGAGACCAGAAAAGCGCAAAAATGCAACAACTGATAACAAGATTTCCAGCAAATTTTCCTTTCCATAAACATGTCTTTAACAATATCCTCAACAGCTGTGAGCATTTTTACTAACAACTATATTAACAACAAATATAAACATTTTTTAGCTGACAGGCATATAACCGATAACGTCTTCCAACAGAAGCATCATGCTTACTACTAACCAATTTTGTAAAGCAAGCATTCTTAACTAACAGGCATATAACCAATAACATTCTATAACAGGTATATCATGCATACTATTAACCAGTTTGATAAAGCAAAAGCATCTTATATACTAACTTTAAGGTTCCAAAGAATTAACAGAAGAACGTAATGGCAGTTTACATAATTGACATTTACAGGGACAAAAAAGGAGAATAAGCATAACAATTAGGATAGCAATTAAAAAAGCAAAGATTACAACGTGAATCAAAATCAAATCCGACACATCTTCCATCTTTGCCCGCAGTTTTAACTAAAATACCACAAAAAGTTCGAGTCTCTGGCCGTCCACACCGTCCGCTGCAGTTGGGATCAGCATGCGCAGCAGGAAAAAATTCCTCTCCCTGCCCCCTTTTTCCCACTGCGCATGCGTCATTAGGGCCTAGAAACTTCTTTCTCAAACTTAAAAGTAAATACACAACACTATCTATAACAACATTAACAACCTCCTAAATAAACTTATAAAAAGATAACAATAATAATATTGACTAACAGGTTTTCAACTAAACAAAGTTAAAGCGCTGTCTCAGCCAGGACCGGGGAATGCGTCCTCGGTTCTATCCCAACCCGGACTGAGGAATGCGATCTTGGTTCCATTTCGAACTGGACCGAGGAATGAGCTCTCGGCTCTGTCTCAGACCGGACCGAGGAATGTGCCCTTGGTCCCGTCTTAGGGCGGACCGAGAAATGTGCTCTCGGTCCTTGGCGGCGGGGAGGGGAGGGAGATGGTTGTTTACATGAGACAGCACAACTACAAGAGGGTTTACATGGACACTTACCGGACGAAAACATACAAAACGCAAGGGTAAATACAGCAGTAGCCAACAAAGTAAGAGCCAGAAAATCAAGTATTAAAAGGGCATACATTCTGATTATTATCACAAGCTATAATGCCGAAGGATAACTGGTGGTCAGACTTGCCTGAGCCGGGAATCCGCCAAAATGGGCGCCCCCAGCCCAGAACGCATGTGCGGTTTAGGCCTGAAAGCGTCTATCCTAAGTTTACAAGTTAAATGATTGGTACAGCTACAGGCTTTGGTTGGCGAACAATACGAATCTGCTTTACACCATCAGATGAGACAGTAGATATAAATTGCATGTTAGAGACAACACGTTGGATTAACTGAATAAAGCAAGGAATAACACACGGCAAAAACATCAAAGCGGCAAATGCACATATGAGATAAAATAGAAGCTGCTTTACCCATGGTGCTCCGGGTAGCCAAGACCATAGATCACCGCTCCAACCATTCCATGTTTGAACGGGGACATGAGCTAGTTTCCTAATGTCTGTGGTTAGCTGAAGGACTACTTCACCTACATCGGCTATTTCCAGACAACAATTAGAAACATTTAGTTTTCCACATACTCCTCCCTCTTCAGCTAACAGGTAGTCTAAAACCATACGATGTTGAAGGATTGCAGTGCGCATCTGTTGAGATTGTTGAGTTAAAAGGTCTATAGCATTAGCAGTTTTATTAGTAATAATTTCTAGAACTGCTTGTAGTCGAATTATACGGTTCAAATTATAAATTGGCTCTCTTGCCCCTGATATCGGTTCATTGGGGTTCCAAGTGGCAGGCCCATAATGCTTAATAATTCTTTCAGGGGGCCACTCATTTTCCCCCCACTTTTGAGTTCCACCTATTTCAAACTCAACAGATCGCTTATTGCGGTCAATCTTTTTGTTCCCTAACTTGTCATATAGTCTTATTCCCAGTTGAGGGCCGTCTGCCTCAGGAAGGAGGAAAAACAGGGGTCGGATGATTCCTACATAGCAAATTCCCGACCAGTTTGCTGGCAGTTGTTTGTAGGCAGTATGTCCACATATCCAATAATGACCCTTTTTGGCTTCGGTACCTTTGGCAAAAGGTCCCTGTGCAGTCCTTGGGGTTTGAAAATAGGTTGTGTTTCTATCTCCCAGAGGGCTGAAAACCTCATTTAGATGATTGTTTATTCGGATGGTACAGTACCAAGACCCAGTGTCGTTTTTCCATTCACAAGTTTGATTGAAAAAGTTGTTTCCCGGCAATTAAGCATGTTCTGTTTCATTTTTGTTTGACCAAAACCCCTTGAATCCTTTGCTGCGTCCTTGTTCGTTGAGCCACAACCATACATAAATGCCCCTATCTTTGTTAATCAATTTGTGTGTGAGTGTCCATTGACACTTACTCTCCCCTACATCAACTCCTCCTTTCTGAGTGCGATTTAAGCAAAATTTGCCCTTATTTGGGAATTGGACTGGCCAAGTTCCACTATCATCCCAGGTGGTATTTGCAATGTCGCTATAGTTACTTACAATCTGACATGGGGAGAGCGGTATAGAAACCCACGGCCAGCTTGATAATCCTAGGGGTCCTCCACAAACCCAACAGTGGCTTAGATTAAAGGTTTGACTTACAGTCTTTGCTAACGAAACAAATTCATTATCCTCAAGGGGGTCATGTGGGTTGGGTAAAGGTGGGGGAATTGGCTTCCCTTCAGCTTCATAGGTAAGTCCCCAATATAACGCAACAAAAATCAACATACACATCATAATCAGATTACACCAAAGTCTGCGCCTGCTTCACTCCCTCTGTAGCTGCGTCTGTGTCGCTTGCTGTCGCAGTTGAGACGGACACGACAAACATCAGATTGTGTGAAAACGACCAAAATGGCTGCAAAAGCCCCTTTATTGTTTTAACAAGCTTTTTTATAACCTTCTTCAAAGTAGGTGTTCATACAGGATTGGTTTACTTTAGTAACTAACAGTTCACGATTGGGTGATAGTTTCTCGCCTGAATCGTCAGGACAGTTCTTCTTATCTTAGTTCTCTAATCTTGTTTCCATGGCACTTCTCGGGACTTTCTCGCCTCTCATGGATACACTGGAATTTCTTCAAGGTTAAATTCTTCTTCAGTTAGACTAGAGGCAGACCCGCTGCCTCCCCCGACAATTCCCCCTTTTTGTATTTGTGCTAGAAATATTGCAGAAACAGTCTTCTGCAGGGCCCTTTGCAGAAGACTGACAAGACATGGCAACATCAAAAGCACAGTCACAATTACCAAGATCATGACCCCCACAGTTTTGACCAGAGATATCAACCATCCAGAAAGTCCCCATCCTTTAAACATCCTTGTAAGCCAATCCAATCCGTCCTCTTCTGTTAGACGCCTCACACCATCCTTCAGCTGCTGTATACTTTTAAAAATAGATTCTGAGTGGTCAGACAAATTCATGCAACACATTCCTTCAAAATCTTCACATCCATGTCCTTGCGCTAAAAGCAAAAAGTCAATTGCAGCCCTGTTCTGTAAAGTAGCATGTCTAACACTATCAACATCAGTTAAAAGACCACTTAAAGCTAAAGAAGTAGCGTTAGTCTGTTTGCTAAGCCAACATCCCAACTTTGTTAGTTTTTTCAATGCAGAGTCACCCAGACATTCTGTTTGGGTTTTGGAACTACCCATCCTTCAGCCTGATGCAGGTTCCAGCACAGGCCGAACACACCGAGCAGGAACCCAGCGAGGGCCGGCATCTGTAGAGACACAAGCATAACCCCTGCCCCAGGTTAATAATTCACATGGTCCACTCCACTGGCCAGTAATTAGATCTCTAACATGCACTTTGATGTCTTTTTGCAAATCCTGTTTTGAAAAAAGAGAAGAGAAATGCTGAAAAAGAGGAGGTAAAGAAGAATTATCCCCGTAATGGAGAAAGTTAAGAACATAAACTGCTTTATCTAAACATGCCTGTGGTGGTTCCCCAATCATTCCCCCTTTTTGTTTTTGAAGCTGCCGCTTCAACGTACTATGTGCACGCTCAACAATTGCTTGTCCTGTTGGGGAATGGGGAATTCCTGTAACATGAGTAACACCCCACAAATTAAAAAATGTTTGAACCTTCTGTGAAATGTATGCTGGGCCATTGTCCGTTTTTATTTGGCGTGGTACCCCAAGCATAGAGAAAGCCTTTTGGAAGTGTCGAACTACATCTTTTCCTGTCTCCCCGTTATGTGCTGTTGCTACTAAGGCATGAGAATAAGTATCAATGGAAACATGAACATACTTCTGTCAGCCAAATTCATTTATGTGAGTAACATCACTTTGCCAAATCTGTAAAGCCTGCATACCTCTGGGGTTAGTACCAAAATACACTGGTGTGTGAGTTCCTTGGCAGTCAGGGCAGGCGGCTACAATAGACCGAGCTTCCGCATGAGACAAGCCGAACTGCCGTCGTAAAGCTCGATATCCTTGGTGAAAAAATTGATGTGATAATACAGCTTGTTGCTTTATGTTAGGAACAGTATTAAGAGCCATAGCGGAAACAAGAGCATCCACTCTGGCATTACCTTCTGTATAAAATCCTGGTAAAGTGGTATGACTACGGATGTGCATGATAAAATAAGGTTCTGTCCGTAGTTGAATACTTTTCCAGAGTTCTAAAAGTACATCAAATAATAATTGATTGTCTGACATGGTCAAAACCACTTTGTCTAGTCTAGAAACTAAGTTAGCTACATATGCTGAGTCAGTTACAATATTTACAGGAACAGAAAAAATAGAAAAAACAACAGCCATTGCACGTAGCTCTACTACTTGTGGAGAACCATTTTGATATACTACTTTGTTGTTCCAGTTGTTGTTTTCATACCATACTACTGCTGCTTTACCTGTTTTTCCTGAGCCATCTGTAAAAACAGTAGGGCCGTTCACTGGTTCTGGGCGGCTTAAATTTTTTTGACCAAATGGTATTTCTCGAGCAAATTTCAGTAGTGGATGTGACGGCAGGTGATATGACACCTGTCCTTGAAAACCCGCCATGGCTGCCTGTAGTTCATAATTATTTGCCAAGCACCATTCAAAATACCAATTTTGAACAGGTAAAACAATCTTAGCTGGGTCACGCCCTGTTAGTTCTGTACATCGTTTTCTGGCTTTTATGATTACATCAGCAATAAGCTCAAACAGTCCAGGAGCAGTTTTTCGTGGTCGGAATGACAGAAACATCCATTCTAGAATGTGCAGTGGGTCATCCCACTCAGAATTCCACTGCACCAAAGCACCAAATGGTACAGTTTTGTCAATTAGTACAAAGAGTTGCACCAATTGAGACAGATCTATTCGAGAAACAAATTTCTCGTATATAGATCGTTCCACCATGTGAATTACCTTTAATGCTTCCTCAGTTAATACTCTGGGTTCTCTTGGGTCATTGGAATTTTTTAATAATTCCAATAAAGGTTGCAGTTGTGAATTGGTCAGTCCGAGATAGGGTCTAATCCAATTCAGAGATCCCATTAACTTCTGTACATCATTAAGGGTTTTAACTTCAAGGTTAAGTTTCACAGGTTGAGGCATTACCTGCCTACCTGTGACTGTTAGTCCTAAATACTTCCAGGGTTCTACTTTCTGCACCTTTTCAGGGGCGATAACTAATCCATAGTGTTGTAATGAATTTCTAGTCACATTCTCCATGTCATTCAACTGCTCCTTGTTGTTTGATGCTAACAGGATGTCATCCATGTAATGGTAACAATAACTGGTAGGGAATCTTTCCCTTACAGGTGACAAAGCTTGTGCCACAAACCATTGACAAATTGTTGGTGAATTTTTCATGCCCTGCGGCAGAACTTTCCATTGATATCTTTTTGCAGGTTCTGCATGATTGACAGAAGGCACAGAGAATGCAAATTTTTCCCTGTCTTGACAAGCTAATGGTATTGTAAAAAAACAATCCTTGAGATCCATGACAATGATTTCCCAATCTTGAGGGATCATGGCCGGTGAAGGCATGCCTGGTTGTAGAGCCCCCATCGTGGCCATGACAGCATTGATCTGCCGCAGGTCATGCAAAAATCGCCATTTTCCTGATTTCTTTTTTATCACAAACACTGGAGTATTCCAGGGGCTCTGAGAGGGTTCAATGTGTCCAGCAGCTAGCTGTTCTGCCACCAATTCTTGCAGGGCCTTTAATTTCTCCATTGGTAGGGGCCACTGATCCACCCACACAGGGTTATTCGTTAACCAAGTTAAAACAAGCGTGGGTTGCCTAACACCCTGCAGCACAGTGGCCCCCGTTAAAAATCCGTAGTAATCTTCACCCCCCACTGTGACAAGCAATCTCTCCCCCATAGATTGAGGGGAGCTGCTGTCACATATGGTTTAACGACTGCTTGTTGGCCCTCAGGATTGGTGATCAGAATTGCCGTAGCTGCTGTTCTTGCTCATGCGGAGCCTCCCAGCCCCACTACCCCTGTGTCCACATCCTCTGTTGGCCAGGTGGATGGCCACAGATAGTTAGAAATAATAGTCACATCGGCGCCCGTATCTAGGAGCCCCGCAAGCCTTACTGTAGTCGGTGAATGTCCATGATTTGACAGCGTGCACGTCATATGTGGTCGAGATGATGAGACAGTCTGAGACCAGCACACTTGAGGGGGCCCTGTAGAACCGAAGCCTCCATCGCCTCGCAGTCGCTGTTCTGCTTTTGGGACACAACTCAAAAAAGGAACAAGTTGAGCGAGACGAGTACCTTTTGGAATCGTAACAGGTGGATAAAGGGTCGAAACTAATGCACAAATTTGACCCGTAAAGTCAGCATCAATGACTCCCACATGCACGATTAATCCGTTTAAGGTGCTATTTGATCTTCCTATAAGTAACGCACTCAGTCCTCGTCCTATGGGACCCCTCGCCTCAAGAGGGACCTTAACAATGTCTTTTGTAGCTATAGTTATTGTGTCGGCGGTGGATACATCCAACCCTGCTGAGCCAGTTGTTGCGGCTGATAGCTGCTCACAGAGGGGATTTGACCTGTTGTCTGGAGGGGATTTGATGTCCTCGCGCGCCCTCTCGCGCTCTTCTTGTGGTTTCCCTGTATCGGTTGCCCGTTAGCATGAAACTTGGAACGACATTGTTTCGCGAAATGTCCCGATTTCCCACATTTATTGCAATTAGTTCCTGGTGGGACAGTCATGGGCTGCTTGCCTGCCGACCTTCTGTTCGGGCAATTTACTTTCATATGACCGTCTTTACCACATCCAAAGCATTTTCCTGTATTTCGCATGTTCATGGCAGTAGCTAAAGCCGCCATTTTATGTTCCACTGTACCAACCTTTGAACATGCGGCCACCATGTCAGGAATAGAAGGATCTCCTGGTAAAGACTGTATTATCTTTTGGCAGTCCTCATTAGCATTATCCTTTGCTAGCTGTTTGCATAACATTTGTCTTAACGTTTCATCTTCTACCTGTTTCTCCAATGCAGCAGATATTTTTTCTACAAATTGCAAAAAGGGTTCTTTAGGACCTTGCCGGATAGCAATATACTTCTGTTTTGGAGCTGCCATTTCCATGGTTCGCTTTAATGCTGTAATCCCTATGTGTTGTGCCTGTTCAAGGACAATCGGAGGCCACGTAGCTTGCAGCTGAGGGTTACTAAATGGTCCCTCGCCAAGCAAGGCGTCTTCTCCGAGTCCTAACCTCGGATCGTCTTGTGGCAGTCGAGCATTATTTTGTGCAGCTGCTCGTGCCATCTGCCTCCAAGTAGATTGAAACACTTGTAATTGTACTGGCTGAAACAGCACTTGTGCGAGATGTGTAACATCATATGGACACAACAAATCTGTGCTGATTATTCGAATAAGTTGCATCACCTCAGGAGAATTGATTCCAAATTTCTGTGCTTTATTCTGCAAATCCTGCACCACCTTCCAACTGATCGGATTGTGCTCATCATGCTCATTTGTGCCTGCAACAGCTTTATAAACAGGGAATGCACCATAAGCCTCTGCTGCTATATCTACAGGCTTTGGACATGCCGGGGTTGGAGAGTATGGGCTGAGGCGTTCAACCAGATCCCAGTTGCCAGCCTCAGCAGCATACTTTCTAACTCCCTCCCAAAATCGATCAGGGGACCTTGGAATTACAGTTACTGTGGATGGAGGGAGAGTCCATGGCTGGGCTTTCTTCACCATGGGTTTATCTGTGATATGTAGAGTTTGTAAAGCCGTGGTTAAAGCTTCTTCTCCCTCACTTTCATTTTCGCTCTCGCTCTCTGGCTCTGTGTTACCCGCCCTATTTTCCTCCTCGGGGGGGGCTGATGGAATCACCCCTTCTGCTGCTGCGCCGCTAGGGGCCGCCGCTGCACCACTAGGTGGGGGGGGCTCCTCATCGCCCCGCAAAATATTTAATGGTGGAGGAGGAGGAGGTGGGCGAGGGCGCGATCTGCTTTTGCCCGTGAGGGGTTTCCTGCCTGCTATTCCTGAGGCTGAGGTATCCACTGCCTTTGTCCCTTTGCCACAGTCCTCCCCGTCATTGTCTTCAGGTCGAATGTCTGTTAGTTTCCCATCAGAGGCCTCACGCTCTATCTTCCATTCCTTTAAGGTTTCACTCAATAAGCGCCATGTGGTTGCCAACTCACATGCCTCTTTTTGTCCTTTAGAGACCTCATCCAATATTTTCAATCCTACTGCTTGCCATGCACTCACACTGAATGCAGTAACTGTTGTGGCTTCAAAGCCTTGCATCTTACTCCATAGCAAAATCTTTTTCAGGCTTTGTTCTGAGGTTTTAACCCCCTTTCTTTTTAATAGGGCTTTCCAGGTAGACAAAATTGTCTCCTCTTCCTTTGTTAATGACTGCCCCATAATTACAGTCCCGTTCCCGGTGGCTCACCTTTTTAGGTGTCGAAATTCAGGTCCGGACCAGGCAGATTCCCTCTGCTCTCAGCTACACCGGGCTCCGTCTCCGCGGCTCTTCCCGCCGCCGTTATAATTCTCCTTTAAATGACCACTTTGCTCTAATCACGTTGCTCTAATCAATCACGTCGCTCTAATTTATCACGTCGCTCTAATTTATCACGTCGGGGTCACCATTTGTCGCAGTTGAGACGGACACGACAAACATCAGATTGTGTGAAATCGACCAAAATGGCTGCAAAAGCCCCTTTATTGTTTTAACAAGCTTTTTTATAACCTTCTTCAAAGTAGGTGTTCATACAGGATTGGTTTACTTTAGTAACTAACAGTTCACGATTGGGTGATAGTTTCTCGCCTGAATCGTCAGGACAGTTCTTCTTATCTTAGTTCTCTAATCTTGTTTCCATGGCACTTCTCGGGACTTTCTCGCCTCTCATGGATACACTGGAATTTCTTCAAGGTTAAATTCTTCTTCAGTTAGACTAGAGGCAGACCCGCTGCCTCCCCCGACAGCTTGCTTCCTCCTGAAAGTGAAACAAAAACAAATTCGCTTCTCGGGTTAGAAGGAGGGGACAATCCATCTCGTGTGAATCTTATGGATTTTCCCACAGGCATCTTTTGCCTTCCAGGTATATTTGTTAAGGGGCGCGTCCAACACCAGTGGCACTTTGCCCACTGTAGGGAGTTCGACTAGGACAGGTTGTCTTGGAAAGTGGGATGGGTTGCTAGGGTGATCAGGACCATGAGGGGCTGGTATAATTGTTGGAGGTTTTGGACAGAATGCCGTGATCTTCGGGCATCCATTTACTCCCCAGCGACTGTTGACGCTGGTCACTGCGTCCCACACGCGCTCAGCCCATCCTGGCTTATGCGGTTTGAGGAAGCGTTTTAGTAGACCATTTGTTCTTTCCACAATTCCGTTTGCTTGTGGATAGTAAGGAGTATGAAACACCCACGAAATTCCCTCCTGGGCTGCCCACTCTTGGACCACTTTGGCTGTAAAATGTGAGCCATTATCCGATTGGATTGAGTGTGGCTTGGGGAAGATTCCAAACCATTCTTTCAGTGCTTTTATTGTATTTTCTCCTGTTGCTTTGGCACATGCTTTAGCTTGCACTAGTCCGGATACTATCTCTACACCTACCGGTATATAATGCTTTCCTTCTGATTTTCGAAAGGGACCGATGTAATCAATCTGCCAGGCCTCCCATAGGCCTTTTCCCTCTCTTAAGTGCAGAGGGTCACTCTCCAGGGGATGTCTGTCCAACCGGACACGGCATTGCTCACAGGAAGATATACAAGTTTTACATTCTTCCCGGGTCACTGGCCACCCTCGGGCTTGTGCCTCACAATAGAGGTCCTTAATTCCTGAATGTTTCCGCTTTACATGTAGCCATTCCAACAGACTTTCCCAATCCTCTGCTATTTGGGAGCTTTGTAGGGGAGCCAGTCGGGCTAGCTCATCCGCCTCAGCATTCCAGCGGCTTACTGGGGTGTTATCCTGCTGGTGGGATGCTACCCATGCTACTGCAAATTTCCCTTGTCTGGCAATGGTAAGGATATCCTGCCATTTTTCCTTTTGCCACACAGGTATTCTGTTGACCTCCCATCCATTTTGTTCCCAGAAAGGAAGCCATTCAGTGCAACCTTTGAATACAGCATAAGAGTCAGTATAGATATAGACAGAAGAAGCGGATTGAGCCTCATGTTGGAAAACGCTCCACACAGCAATTAGTTCTCCTACTTGTGCGCTACCTTCTCCTTCAGTAATGATCTGTTCCTTGGTGTCTACCTGAAGTGCCACAGCTCGGTATTTCCAAATCTTCCCCTCCCGTTTTGATGAGGCATCTGTAAACCAGACGTTTTGCAATTGTCCAGAAAATGGAGGAGCTACTTGTATTACTGACAAAAGCTCGGATTTTTCCTTATCTGGGTTTACCTCATCTTGTATATTTAGCACTTTCGGGGCTCCTTCGGTTACAGAAAAGATTTCACAGTAGTGCTCTATTTGTGCATACCATTTTCGCACAGAGGCTCTCTGAGCCACCCCGTCAGGGGGTGGAGTTCCTGCCAAAACAGCTTTGATCACTTTAAATGGGCCTCTGAGAACTAAAGGTTGTTGCCGAATGGTACGTTCGGCTTCTCTCAGAGCTAGGCTAACCACAAATAAACCTTTTTCCCAAGTTGTATATCTTTTCTCAGCATCTTTAAAGCTACGAGAATAAAACCCAATGGGCCTAAATGGACCTTCTGGACCCTTTTGCCACAAATGGATGGACAATCCGGTCTTGGCGAACCCCCATTCAATCTGGACCGGGTCTGTTGGGTGAATTGGACCCAGGGCCTGGTAGGCAGTCGCTTCAAACACCAACAACTGTAAAGCCTCATCGTGGACCTGAGTCCACTCCCACTGGGCTCTTTTTCTCAGTAAATCATACAAGGGCCTGGCAATAATTGAAAAATCAGGTATGTGTTTCCTCCAAAACACAAGCGACCCCAGTGCATGCTGTAAGTCTTTCTTTGACTCTGGTATCTTGATCTGATCGAGAGAGGAGAGAGTCTCCGGTGGGATGCACGTCATGCCTCCCTTCCACCAGATTCCTAAAAATTGTACCTCACTGGAGGGGGTCTGTATTTTCTCAGGTGGGATTGTCAATCCTATGTTTTCTAAATGGGCAATAATATCCTTTTGAGTTTCTTCAACTTCTTCTACTTGACTCCCTCCTATGAGTACATCATCTATGTACTGATAAATCTTTACCTCTGCTTTTCTGGGAATTGTTTCTAACTCTTGCGCTAGAGCATGGTGAGCCAGCGTGGGGGAGTGCTTGTATCCTTGAGGGAGTCGCGTAAAAGTATATTGTTGTCCCTCCCAGGTAAAGGCAAAGCGCTCCTGGTCCTCAGGTTGTAAGGGGACCATAAAAAACATATCTTTAACATCAATTGTTGCCATGACAGGGTGGGATTGTTCCTGAATGGTTGCTATCAATTCAGCAATGTTTGGTACAGCAGATGTGAGTGGACCTGTATTGGCATTCAGTCTCCTGTAATCTATTGTCAATCTCCATTTGCCGTTTGGCTTTTGGACCGGCCATGCTGGTGAATTGAAGGGAGAGTGAGTGGGGACCACAATACCTTGCTTTTTCAAATCCTCCAGAACTGGTGTGATTCCCTCCCTTGCTCCTAGAGGTAGTGGGTAGGGTTTCACATTTGTCAATTTGGAGGGTGGCAGGGTAGGTGCCGCTTGCAATAAACGCACTTCTGTGTCTGGTATTCCGGCCAACTGCCTGATCTGGGAGACACCAAATGACCATGAGTTTCCCTGGGTGTCTCGCCACTGCCTACCTTTCAAAACATCTATACCTAGAAGATTCATCTGGAAAGCTCCTATGGCTACCATGGTGTTGACAGGGCTTTCTTCTCCTGGTAACCACAGCGTCACCGGAGTCATAGGTACTGACTGTGTTTTTCCCAGGGCATTTAGGACAATTAAATTTTTCGAGGGAATCGGAATTCCACATTGTTCTGCTTCGGTCCGCGTTAGCACGGTAATTTGTGCCCCAGTATCAATCAAAAAGGTTACTAGTCTTTTCCTTGGTCCTACAGCGACAGTTATGAGTAAGTCCCCTTTCGGGTTGCAGGTGAGTTGTCTAATAAACATCCATCCTCCGCCTCCCCCCTCACCTTGAGGGGGCGGAGGGTCTAGTTTCCCGCCACCTTCTTTTCTCCAGTCGGTTCCTCCCCAAGGTCTATCAGGGGTGGATCGCTCACTATTGGTGGGGCACTTGGGGTTGCTCTGGAAGGGACCTTTTGTCCTGACCAGTTGTACACAAGTTGCTCTAATTTTTTCGTGGTAAGCCCATCCATCAAGTCACGGGGAACACCTTTCTGAAGCCCTAGTTGCCACAGTCCCTGTCGAGTTAGGGGTCTCTCTCTCCCAGAGTTCTGAAATCGGGGTGATCCCAGGCCTTGGCCCTTCTTCATAGATGATTGTCGACCGATAATTTTCTCTGCAGCCCGTAAAATCCTGGTTTCTATCCTTTGCGACGACCCGCTGACGGGGCCATACTTTCTCCCAAAATTAATTAGTTCTTGGGCCACCTCTCCCCATGTCCATACTTTCCTCCCTGGCTGTCGGTGGTCAGGAGTCACTATCCCCTCAAGACTGGCCGTCATTCTCTCTACATTGGAACTATTTTGAATTTTTCCTTGTAACTGAATGCCAATGGGTTTTAGGGAGTCAGGAAGTCCTTGTATCAGGGGAGTCATCCTCTCTGGGTCCACAGGCATCATCATCGGGGAGCCCTGCTTAGGCTTGACCTCCTGATCATACATCATCTGCAGACAGGCTGCCTTCTGCACACTTTCTACTAGCTGATCCACTGTACCTGTTATGGCAAGGGGATCCCCCCTCTCCAAGGGGTTCAGCCCTCCAGCCCAATACGCGACTCTCTGAGTTAATGACCATGGGGCTCGGTGGTCACCGGTAGTTAAAAACACACCCGGACCCCAATATCCTTCTGCTTCCTTCTCTGACAATAAGATTCCATCCCCTCCTGACAAAGACACTCTCCACACATATTCCGTCTCTGATTCCTTTGCAGTCCTTGCAAAATCTTTTTTCAACTTTGCCAATTCGGTTGATGTAAATGGGACTTCTCTGGTAATTACTTGAGGACGATTATCACTATCGTCCTCATATATATATTCTGTTTTGACCAAAGGATACATATGGGGAAGACTTTCTACGGTTTCCTTTGCCTTCTGCAGATCCCCTTGTGGGTAAATTTGACGTATTCCTTTCTCTAAAAGCTTCACTTGTGCCTCCGCCAGTGTGTCTGTCTCTGCCAAAAGTTGTTCCCTCAACTCACTTTTCAGTATCATGATTTGCTCCTTTTGCTCCTCTATTACTTCTTTGGCTTCTCTCAATTGATTCTGCAGGCTTTGTATGGCCGACTGCAGGGAGTCTATGACAATGTCATCTTGGCGAGACTTCTCTTTTTTCTCTTCCATCGCAGCTACTAGACTCGCTCCTAGTACTGCACAAATTATAGATTTTCCTTTTCCCTTCTTAACTTTAGCTTCCTTTTGTAACACCCTGATTCTATCCACCAGACTCTGCACCTGGAACAAATGTTTTCTCGCCCAATCAAGTCCCTGGACCGAGGGACGAGACCGGTGCGCCTCCAAAAGATCATATAACTTATCTATTCCTTCGCCCCGCAAGAGCACCTCATCACAAACATCGACTGCCGGCAAGGTTCCCATCAATTTTCTCTTTCCAACTAAAAAGGGGATATGCGTCCTGAGAGGGTCACACTTTGACATAGAGACTTCCCCTGTCCAGTCTCAGGAGGTCGCACCTAATCCTAATCCAAATACAGCCTCTCTGTCCACAATTTCCCTTATTCAGCCTCAGGAGGTCACAACTTATTGTAACACAAAGTGGGTAAAGTCGTCCTGAGACGCTTAAATCCAACACAGTAAGAAAGTACAACACTCTCGCCTCAAGGGATCCTGTCCGTGACGCCAATTTAAAATGTCCCGATCCAATATCGGGGTGGGTTCTTAAACGATCCCAAGAGCGAGACTAAGACACAAACGAGGTCAGATGCTGTACAATCTTGTGAACTTTATTTTCTGTAACAACTGATAACAGCGATAGGACAGAGGGGAAAGGAAAGAGAAAGTCAGAATCCCTAAGCCAGAAAAACGGTAGAGGTGCAACTAGTTAACGCCACCACCAGGGATCCAGCGATGTTCCGTCGGCTCAGCCGTGATGTAGGTGGAGGAGCTTCAATCGCCGCCGGGGTCTCAGGTCCAAGTAACAGGTGCCGAAGACCAGGGTACCCTGGAGAGGAGTACGTGACCCTTTTATAGCCCCAGTTCTCGCTGTTTCCACGAAAGGTCCACCCGTTTCCACAGAACTCATTGTAATAGGTGCCACCCCGTGGTCTTGCCCAGGTGTCCATGGTGGTCGTGCTGGGGAGGGGGGTGTCAAGTCCTCCTTGTCTCGCACCTAGCTTGTTACAGCACGGCAGGCACGGCCGAGGCTGCTGTTGTTCTCGCTTCGGGCGGATGTCGTGGTTTTTTGTCGGGGCTCTGTGTCTCCTTCGTAGCGTACTCCTCTAGAACAACAGGATGTCAAGGCGGGAAGTGGTGGTCTCGGAGCAGCAATGTAGAGACAAACAATGTCTAATACAGTTCCTTACAACCCCTAAACCCTAAACCCTAACCCCCTAACCCTAACCCCTAAAGCCTAACTCTAACCCCAAGCCCTAACAATAACCCTAACACTACGTCCTAACCCTAACCAAAAGAGATAACCCCTAACCCTAAGCGATAACCGATCACTAACCCAAACCCCTAACCCTAAGACCTAGCCCCTAACACTAACCTCTAAGCCCTAACCCTAAGCGATACCCCATAAACCCTAACCATAACCCCAACCCAAACCCCTATCCCGAACCCTTAACCCTAAGCCCTAACCCTAAAACCCAACCCCCTAATCCCTAACCCTACCCCTAACCCTAAGGTCTAATCATAAACCCTAACCATAAGACCTCACCCCTAACCACTACCCCCTAAGACCTGTCTCTAGGTTCAGGACATAACGCCAAGCCCTAAACTTAAACCCTAACACAAGCCCTATCCCTAAGCCCTAACCCTAATCCTTAACCCAAACCCCTAACCCCAACCCCCTAACCCTAACCCCTAACTTTAACACATAAATCCTAACCCCAACCCCTATCCCTAACCCGTAACCCCATGTCCTAACTACTAACCCTAACCCCTAACACATACACCTAACTACTAACCTTAACCCTAACCCCTAAACCTAACCCTAACCCCTAACACTTAACCCTAAAATCCAAGCATAACACATAACCCAAGACCTAACCTCTCAACCTAACCCTAACCCCTAACGCTAACCCTAAACATAACCCCTAAGCCCTAAATCAGCCCCTAACACTAACCCCTACCCCCAATCCCTAATCATAACCCTAACCCGTAACCCTAAGTCCCAACCCTTAAGCCCCAACACATAACCCTAACCCACAACACTAACCCCTAACCCTACCCCCAACCCATAACATGCAACACTAACACCTAAGCCTAACCCCTAACACAAGTCCTAACACCTAACATTAGCCATAACACTAGCCCCTAACCCTAACGCCTAACCCTAACCACTAACCCCAAGCCCTAACACTAAAACCTAACCATAACCCCTAACCCTAACCCCTAAGCCTAACCCATAACCCCTAACCCCAACACTAAACCTAACCCTAACCCTAAATTCTAAACTCTAACCACTTACACTAACCCATAACCCTAACCCCTAACCATAACCCACAACCCCTAACCCCAATCCCTAACACCAACAGCTAACCCTAACCCCTAACCATAGCCACTAACCTAAACCCCTAACCCTAATCCCTAACACCAACAGCTAACCCTAACCCCTAACCATAGCCACTAACCTAAACCCCTAACCCTAACCCCTTACCCTAACTGTAAGGAACTGTGTTAGACATTGTTTGTCTCAACATTGCTGCTCCGCGACCACCACTTCCCACCCCCAGCATCCTGTTGTTCTGAAGGAGTACGCTACAGAGTCCCCGAAAAAACCACGACATCCGCTCAAAGTGAGAACAATGACAGCCTTGGCAGTGCCTGCCAAGCTGTACCTGCGCGCGAGCTGGGTGCGGGACGAGGAAGACGTGCAAAGGCTGAAGGCACTGCAGGTCGACCCCCCCCGCCAGAACACCTGGGCATGCGCGTATGGAGGACCACGGGGCGGCACATATTACAATGAGCTCCGTGGAAATGGGCGGACTCTTCGGGGAAATCGTGGGGACTAAAGGACTGCGTACTCCTCTCTTGGTGCCACCGTCTTTGCAACCTGCTTCGACACCTGTTACCTGGAGCTGGGACCTCGGCGGAGCTTGGAGCACCACCACCTGCACCGAGGCCGAGTCTACGCAACATCGTTGGATCCCTGGTGGTGGCGGTAATTAGCTGCATCTCTACCGTTTCCTGCCTTAGGGATTCTGACTTTCTCTTTCCTTTTCTCTCTGTCCTATCGCTATTACTAATTGTTACAGGAAATAAAGCTCACAAGGTTATACCGCATTTGACCTCATTTGTGCCTTAATCTCGCTCTTGGGATCGTTTAAGAACCCGCCCCGATATTGGATCGGGACACTAACCCATAAGCCTAACTCCTAACTCTAACCCCTAACACCTAACCCTAATCCCTAACCACTAACCCTTACCCCGAACCTTAATCCATAACCCTGAATCCTAAACCTAAACCCTAACATTTAGTGCCAAACCCTAACCCTAAAGCTAACCCATAACACAAGCCCTAAGCCTAACCCCTAAACCTAAGCACTAACCCTAAGCCCTAAACCCTAACACTATCCCCTAAACCTTAACACCTACCCCTACCCCTGAACTCTAACCCCTACACTAACCCTAACCATAACCCCTAACCCTAATCCCTAACCCCAAACCCTAAACCCTAACCCTAACACTAACCCTTAATCCCAAACCCTAACCACTAACCCCTACCCATAACCCCTAACCCTAAGCCCTAAACCTAACCCTAAATCCTAACTCCTAACCCCTAAACACTAACCCATAACCCTAACTTCTAACCTCTAACACTAACCCCTAACCCTACCGCCGAAACCTAACCCTTTACCCCAAGCCCTAACCCTATATCTAACACTAACCTATAACCCAAACCCCTAAGCCTAACACCTATCCCTAACCATATCCCTAAAGCTAACCACTAACCATAACCCTAACCCCTAACCCTAACCCCTAAACCTAAACCCTAACCCTAAGCGCTAACCCATAACAATAACCCTAATCCTTAACCCCTAAAACTAAGCCCTAACCCTCAATCTAGTCCCTAACCACAAGCCCTAACCCTAAATCTAGTCCCTAACCACAAGTCCTAACCATAAGAACTAGCCCTAACCCCAAACCCTAACCCCCAACCCCTAACCACTAAACCCCAAGCCCTAACCCCTAAACCCTAACACTAAGCCCTAAACCTAAGTCTAGTCCCTAACCATATGACCAAGCCCTAAGCCCAAGCCCTAAGCCCAAACCCTAACCCCCTAACCCCTCACTCCTAAACCCTAGCCCTAACCCCTCACTCCTAAGCCCTAGCACCTCACTCCTAAGCCCTAGCACCTCACTCCTAAGCCCTAGCCCTAAGCCCTAACCCTAAACCCTAACCCCAAGTCCTAAACCTAACCGTTAACCCCAAACCCTAACCCCTAACCCTTAAACCATAACAGTAAATCCTAACCCTAAACCATAACCCTAACCTCTAAACCCTAACCCCTAACATTAACCTCTAACGCCTAACCCTAACCGCTAACTCTGACCCCTAAGCCCTAAACCTAAGACCTAATCCTTACGCCTAACCCCAAATCCCTAACCCTAACCGCAGGTCGTAAACCTAAGACCTAACCCTAAACTCTAAACCCAAAGCCCTAACACTTAAGCCCTAACCAATAACCACTAACCATAACCCCTAACTCCAACCCCTAACCCCTAAACCTAACCCATAACCTGCAACAGTAACCCCTAACCCTTACCCCTAACTCAAATCCTACCCCCTAACACTAACCATAACACTAACCCTTAACCATAATGCCTAACCCTAACCACTAACCCCAAGCCCTAACACTAAACCCTAACCCCAACACTAAACCTAACCCTAACCCAAAGACCTAACCACTAATCCTTAACCCTAACACCTAACTCCTAACCACTAAACACTAACTCATAACCCTAACCCCTAACCATAACCCATAACCCTAACCCCAATCCCTAACACCAACAACCCCAACCCCTAAGCCCTAACCCCTAATCACTAACCCTAACCCCAACCCCTAATCACTAACCCTAATCCCAAACCCCAACCCCTAAACCCCAACCTCTAAGCCCCAATGTCCCAACCCTAACCCCAACCCCTAAGCCCCAACCCTAACCCCAAACCTTAACCCCAACCCCCAAGCCCTACCCCTACTAACCCCAACCCAAACCCCTAAGACCTACCCCTAATCACTAACCCTAACCCCAACCCCTAATCACTAACCCTACCCCCCGCCCCTAAGCCCTACCCCTAATCACTAACCCCAACCCCTAAGCCCTACCCCTAATCACTAACCCTAACCCCAACCTCTAATCACTAACCCTAACCCCAACCCCTAAGTCCTAATGCCAACCCCTAAGCCCTACCCCTAATCACTAACCCTAACCCCAGCCCCAACCCCTAAACCCTACCCCCAATCACTAACCCCAACCCCTAAGCCCTACCCCTAATCACTAACCCCAACGCCTAACCCCCAATCCCAACCCCTAAAGCCTAACACTAACCCCTGAACCCAACCCCTAATCACTAACCCTAAACCCAACCGCTAATCACTAACCCTAAGCCCAAGCCCTAACCCCAACCCCCAACCGCTAACCCTAACCCCCAAGCCCTACAACCTTACCCTAACCTCTAACCCCTAACCCTAACACTGACTCTTAACCCCTTACCCTAACCCCAAACCCCTAATCGCTAACCCTAAACCCTAACCCCTCCCCTTAAACCCTAATCCTAAACTCTAAACCCAAAACCCTAACAACTCCTACCCCTAACCCGCTACCCCTAACCCCTAATGCATACCCCTAAACCCTAACCCCTAACACTAACTCCTAACCCTACCCCCTAAACCTAATCCCTTACCCCCAGCCCTAACCCCTATCCCCAACCCCTAATCCCAATACCTAACCCCTAACAATAACCCTAACCCTAATGCATAACCCTAACCCCTAAACCTAACCTCTAAGCCCAAACCCTAACCCCTAACTCTAATCCCTAACCCTTAACCCCCAGCCCTAACCCTAACACCAACCCTTAACCCCTAACCCAACCCCTAACACCAACCCTTAACCCCTAAAACCTAACCCTAACCCCTAACCCTAACCTCTAACCCCTAACCCTATCCCTAACCTCCAACACCTAGACCTAACCCCTAACCCCGTCCATAACACTGTCCCCTAACTCCTAACCCTAACCCCAAGACCTAACCCTAAACTCTAAACCCAAAGCCCCAACACCTAAACCCTACCCCTAACCTTAACTCTCACCCTAATCCCTAACCCTAACTCCTTCCCCTACCCTAACCCTAATCCTAATCCCTAACCTTCCCTTGACCCTAACCCTAACATGTAAATCTAACCCTAATCTGAAACCTAACCCAACCCTAACCCCTAAACCTACCCCTAACTCACCCTCACCCTCAATCCTAACCCAACCCCCAACCCCTAACACTTAAGCCCTACCCCTAAAC
Organism: Strix uralensis; assembly: GCF_047716275.1. NCBI lineage: Eukaryota > Metazoa > Chordata > Aves > Strigiformes > Strigidae > Strix > Strix uralensis. The sequence continues at coordinate 66,623 of NW_027436845.1, forward strand.
ACTAACCCAAACCCATAACCTTAACCCTAACCCCAACCCTTAACCCCCAACATTAAAACCTAACCCTAACCATAACCCCTAACCCTCACCCTAATCTTAACCACTAACCCTAACCCCTTCCCCTACCCTAACCCTAATCCTAACCCTAACCCTCCCCTAACCCTAATCCTAACCCTAACCCTCCCCTAACCCTAACATGTAAATCTAACCCCAACCCTAACCCTCACCCTAACCCCTAACCTGACACCCTAGCCCTCATCCGACACACTAACCCTAACCCTAACTCAAACCCCTAACCCCAACCCTAATCACCATAATGCCTAACCCTTATTGCCCTAACCCTAACTGCCCTACCCCCAACTCGTAACCCCTAATCCCAACCCCTAATCCTGCCGCTGAGTCCACCCTCTAACCGTAACCACACCCCTCGCCCTGCCTAGTAACCCTAACCCCACCCCCAGCCCCACCTAGTAACCCTTCACCCAGCCCCCAGCCCCACCTAGTAACCCTTGACCCAGCCCCCAGCCCCACCTAGTGACTGTAGCCCCATCTCCAGCTCTGCCTAGTAACCCTAGTCCCACCCCTGGCCCTAACCCCAGTAATCCTAACCCTACCCCCAGCCCCACCTACTAACCATAGCCACACCTACTTGTTGTTATTGGTATAGGTTGTGATGGAGTGAGTGTAGGTGGAGGATGTTATGTTGTTGTGTGGTGGTGGGTGTTATGGGGGGGTAGGGGTTTATTCATTGGTGTCAGGTGTGTGGTGTAGTATTAATATTATACAGTAAAAGAATAAAAATAGTAAGTGTGGTGCAGCAGTAGAACATGGCCAAATTACCAGGGAGTAATGTAGTTTAAATTTTTTTTTTTAATGATTACTCCCTGGCAACAGCCATGTTCTAGTACTGCTAATTACCAATTAACTAAAAGAGACAAAGAGAGAAATACAGACACAAAGTCCAAGTCCGAGAGAGACACAGAGAGACAAAATCAGAGAGACAAAGTCAGACACATGGCGAGAGAGACAAACGGCAAACACAGAGAGACAAACTTACACATCCAGAGAAACCACACAAGAGCCAACCCCAACAAATACACCTTTGTTAGAACTGCATTACAGAACAGCTTTTACTTACTTAATAAAGTTAGAACCAAGAGCAAATACAGCTTCATTGAGCCTACCTTGCACAAAGCTTTTATTTACTTTGGAAACCTTACAAGCACTGCAAGTACACCTTCACTAAATCCACATTACAAACCACCTTTTACATCCTTATTAAACCTTGGAACCAACAGCAAATACACCTTTATTGAACCTACACTACACAAAAACTTATGGAATTCAAAAACCCCAAAACCATTACAAGTGCTTTACCTACCACTATTACCCCTCTCAGCATTTATGGTCATTTCACACATGCCCATTAGGATCATGTCTGTATGTAGGGCATACTAACTACATTCATAACTGTTTAGAGACTACTATGACATACGTGAGTCCAGGAACACCATTCCCAAGGACCTCAAAAATCACCCTGCCTGCCAAAAACTCCATCCCTAGACTGCTCCGCATCCAAACACTGGTAACAATCATCACCTTGCAGAGTGGCCAGGACCAGGGTGAAAAATAAATCCCCCAGCTGGGTTGTTTTTTTGGTTTTTTTCTGACTACTCAAAACACTCCACCTGCAACAACAGAAAAACCCCTACATTACATTAAACAGCCATGCACAGGCAAACACGTTTTAAACACACCACACATTCAGCTACCCCACTAACCACCCCCTGCTCTCAAAGCCATCCCAGTACAGGACCACCACGACATGTCCCTCACCCCATGGCTGCATGGCTCCTCGGGAACACTGTTCCCGGAGGCCTCCAAAATCGCCCTGCCTGCAAAAACCCCGGCCCTAGACCTCTCCGTGTCCAAACATTGGCGATGATTGTCGCCTCGCAGAGTGGCCAGGACCGGGGAAAAAAACCCAGCTGGGGGAAAAAAAAAAAGAATTCCCCGGCTGTTTTTGTTTTGTTTTTTTTTTTCCCCCTAACTACTCAAAAAATTCAACTCCACCTGCAAGAAAAAAAAAAACATTAAACACTCATGCACAGGCAGACACATACTAAACACACCACTCATTCAGCTACCCCACTAACCACCCCCTGCTCTCAGGAAACCCACCCGGCCACCTGACCCCCACAACACTTCCTTGACCCACTGCTGTGGCACTCCTTGGAACGTGGTTCCTGAAGGCCTCTAAAAATCACCCTGCCTGCAAACGCCACGGCCTGAGCCTAACCTCCACCCAAACGCTGGCCATGAACATCACCTGACAGAGCGGCCAGGACTAAGCGACAATAAACCAGGTCAGGGAGATAAAGAAATCCCCCTGCTCAAGAGTTTCTTTATTTTTAAAAGACACATTAACTTTCTCTAAATTCAATATACCCTGAAATGAAAAACATCCTCACATACAAGGATAGATGCCTTCCAAAACTAACACTCATTCAGTATCTACTCTATCTAACCATCACCTCCCGGAGTGGCAGATCTGCACCTCAAGCCATCACAACCACTTCATATGATTCCACACCGCAGGCCCTCATAGTTGGAAGAAGAGGAATATGTTCCCCTCTGTGCACTGCTCCTGGTCCTTCTTTGCTTCATTTTGTACACTCTGGAAAACTTCATGGAAGCATTTGCTTCTGGATTCCCGGTGGCCCTATTGTACCTGCAAAAGACAAAAGAAGGAACTCTAGAGCCTGCTTACCGATAACTACTGCCTATCCCCAAAACCAACCTACACAATCTCCACCCGAACAGGCCACGCTCACCGACAAATCATCATCCCCTTCTGGGACCATTCCACCCCATCCAGAATGGCTACAAACACACAAAGCAGCTCCACCTCAAACACACACGTCTACATGCTCACAAACATGACCTAAGGATGCAAGAGTACCACACAGGGTAGAGTTAATGCCAGACCAAGAGACACAGCCTGACAGTACACACAACGATGCTGAGGTGATGTGACGCAGATGCCCAGGTGTGGCCTGCCATGTGAGAATGCCAGAACGGTGGATGATATATGGGCGATAACACCTCAGTGAGTAATGGAGACAAAACACTGTGAAAGACTAAAGACTACAATGACACAGGTGTGGGAGATACGGACATGCCGACAATCAACATGATTAAGCAATGTCAATTTTATTGCGGTGAAGCAAGCCTTTTATAATGCTAGTGAGAATCACATGATATAATCACATGGTATAATTCTTTCTGACTGGACAGTTAGCTTTGCACAAGCTCCTTAAGCTCTTTCTTCTGATTGGATGAAAACTGCCACATTGACATTGTACAAACTTCCTTCTCTGCCCAAACCCACACCCTGAAGTTGTTTAACTTCCTGTGTTCTTCTTCATTCTTTCCGGGTTATGTCCTTGCCGACGCTGAGGCTTTACCAGTCTTGCTCATATGCAGGATTGCTCACAGGTCCATTTTCTCGCAGGGACTCCTTTAGAATCCCCACATATCCCTCTTTTTGTTTTTAAGCAATCTAAACTCCTTGTAAGCCTTTTTGCAACGATTGTCCAAAACAGGTAATTAAGCATGGCAAAATAATAGCAAACACAATAATCACAATAATTACAATGATTCCTCCTTTTAACAATTCTTTTAACCATCCTGTAATTCCCAGGGAGTCAAACCATTCAGATAAGGCATTCCTTCAAGATCTTCACATCCATGCCCTTGTGCTAAAAGCAAAAATCAATGGCAGCTCTATTTTGTAACATAGCATGTCTAACACTATCGGCATCAGTTAAAAGACCACTTAAAGCTAAAGAAGTAGCATTAGTTTGTTTGCTAAGCCAAAACTGCAGTGGATTCGGCCATGTATCCACAGGTATTTCTACCAAGCACGTAGAGAACGGATTTTCAGGGCTTCCGGTGGCGTTTGGTTGTGAGACCACCCATCCTTCACCCTGAGACAGGTTCCAACACAGGCCAAACACCGAGCAGGAACCCAGCGAGAGCTGGCATCTGTGAAAACACAAACATAACCCTCGCTCCAAGTTAATATCTCATTCGGTTTCTGTTTCACCTTTCTTAACTTCCTTTTTCCAGTATCAAAGATTGGGTAAAGACCAAGATCAAAGTGAGAGGAAGACTGAGAAGAAGGATACTTTCATATTGCCTTCTGAAGAAACCAACCTCACACCCAGCTGTTACCTAGATGTGATTTCTATCTTTGTCTCAGGCATTTTCCCCTTTTCGCATTTACCTGACCTTTGGTCATTCTCAGAACATCATCGGTTTGCGAGGAGAGCCCTTCAAACTTCTTTCTGTAGCTCTGGGATCCAGCACTTATCTGGGTGGCACCTGTAACTGTGAATGTAAAAGTGTTTTTCTTCCTTGGAGCTTTTTCTTCATTGTGACTGTCTAGAACACGGGGATGGATCAGACACCTTCCAGGGTGCCTTTGAGCTGAAATGATTCTATCGTTCTAGGAGAAATACAGTCATACAGCTCTCTACCCTACTTTATGGAGAGTATCTTGCATAAACCTCAGGTGGTCATGATGTAATTTTTTTTCTATTTGGAAACCTAATTTTTAATCATTTGAATGGGGACTCTTTAGTCCGAGGAGGAGAAGGCTAAGGGGACACCTCATCACTCTCTACAACTACGTCTTGTAGAGAGGTTGGTGCTGGTCTCTTCTCACAGGTCATTAGCGATAGAACAAGAGGGAATGGCTTTCAAGTGCAACAGGGGAGGTTCAGACTGGACATTAGGACAAAATTTTTCACAGAAAGAGTGGTCAGACGGTGGAATAGGCTGCCCAGGGAGGTGGTGGAGTCACCATCCCTGGATGTGTTTAAGGGTCGTTTGGATGCGATGTTGCGGGATGTGGTGTAGGGGAGAACTTTGCAGAGTAGGCTGAGGGTTGGACTCGATGATCCCAAGGGGTTTTTTCAACCTGAACGATTCTGGGATTCTGTGAAATTTATAGAGGCTATAGTGATTGTAAACATGCATGAAGTTAGGCCTCACTTTCCTTAACTGAGAGAAGAATAGAAAAATCTAGAGTATCTGGTTTAGCTGAGAGTTAGAAAATGTAAAAAAACAGACAAGAAACACCTTTTTGAAATCAAGGACTAAGCGTCTCGCCTCCCCTCTAACTAGACATCGCAGTTTCAAATTGTAGTACCCGATGCCTTGCGGCAACACGGTCTACGTTGTCTGCCTGAGGCAATTTAAAATCGTACTCAGAGGGATACTGTGTCCCGTTAGATAAGGCCTGGCCTAGCCGCTACCTAAGAGCGCAGCGACAGGTTCTCAGGTGAACGTCCTTTTTGTCTGACAGTGGAAATGAGGAATAGAGTTGGCTTCTTTGGGAAAGTCCTGTAAGAGCTCCAATGACCAAAACGGGGTGACTTTTCCATGGACGGGAGGTGCAGGGTGTGCTTGGGCCATAGTCGCAGGCCCATTCAGTGCTGCACAACTTGGGGCTCCCAGCATCTGAATGGTTGTAGGATTATCTACACTGTCCTCCTTTCCTTTTAAATGCGATCTCAGAAAACCAGCACCTGAAGAGATGCTTTACACAATCCGAGTGCCTTTCCAAACTGGGATCATAAAGAACTAGCACCTCCCGATGCAATTTCACCCACCTCCCCACCCCAAAAAGCCACCCCAACAAGCCAAAGCTGAAAGAAAATAATCTTCTAGCATCTTGACATGCCGATATGCCCAGCACAGGATCGGGCTGAGTGAGAGGCCCAGCTCAAGGGAAAGACAGACAAAAGCAGGAGGAGAAGGACACGGCCATGGGGGCAACACTTGGCTGGTCCTGGATTGTTGTGGAACCACAACCTCAGTACATTATCTCCTCCCTCTTCACTGGAGCTTCCTGCAGAGAAATTACAAATCCTGTTCTCTTGAGTCATCAATTGCTCAGTCCAGAAAGTCATAGTTAGTAAGAAATACCTCATCACTGTACAATAAATACATGGGTCAATGAGATATTAGCAGTTCCTGTGAGGTGTGAACTGCTCTTGACTGAAATCAGAGGAACACACAGGGATCGGTGCTTTGTGTAATCAAATCCTTATCTAACATTTCCTTTTCACAGCCTCAACAGCACTAAGATCCATAAAAATATTAAAAACATACGTGTGCTTTATAGATCATGGGTGCATCCCCTACTATGTTTCTTAGTCATCTTCTGTCTGGTTGTCTCTGTCATTAGGGCCCCAAAGGGGAGTCAAAGAAAATTGAGGATATTCTACATTCATGCAGCGGGGCCCTAAAGACTGTATTTCTGTGTTTTCACATACTCCCTGCATGACAAATCCCCCACACTGGTTGAAACTAACACTACTTGAAAATAAGTCCTGAGATAACGAGCCAAAGATCCAAGGCAGAGGGCTACTGAAGGAGAGCTGAACTTGCCTTGGTATTACGTGTGCACATACATCGTCTGCTGCTGAATTGAAAGGCCCAAGGGAAAGAAAGGATTTGTTGCTTTCACCTTACACCTGTTAAAACATACTAATGTTTTTCCAGATGGTACTTCTCAAGATCATCAGACATCTCCTGTAGGTGCATCATATCAGATCTCGAACAGATTAACAGTGGTACCACCTGTATTGTATTAAAAGTTTGCAAAGCTTCCAGCCTGAGATCCAGCATTCCTGAACAAATTTATATGGCTAAATTTAAACCATCAACTCCCAACATCTTAGCAGCACTGATATTTTAATGAAGCTATTTACTAATTAAGGTAGCAAAATCCATCTCAAGTCAACACTCAAATGAGAAAGAAATTGGTTGTAAAATAAAAACTGAGCAAAACTTCTCTGGGAACTTAGAGATTGCTTAAAATAGAAGGATGTTGACAATTTCCTCCTAATGAAGACACTTGCTGATAAAAGCTCCCTTGTAAAGCAAGACGTTATGTAAAGATATATATTTTTTTAAAACAATTGAATCTGTTAATTATTTAACTGTTTCTGCAGTCACTAGGGGTCAGGGCAGCCACAGGAACGGGCTTGAACAAGGCCCTAGAGCAAACCTTCGCTAGCATGTGCTTTATTCCAGCTCTCCAGAGCCAAAGCCTCTCTGCAGTGCTCTGCAACGGCTTTAAATTAAGAAAAAAGGGTGCAGTAGGCTTGTTATGCTTCCTCATGGCCAACTCAGGGGAGAGGAACAACAACTTCTATTCAAAATCGCTAAATAGCTATTTTTTGTCTCTTAGAACACAGTGATGACACAACCCTACTTCTCCATCATCCTACACGGTTTCCAAAAGGCATTTCTGTTCCCTCCTGAACTGCAGAGCCCTCACCACACCTTCTCCTCAGGGAAACAGTCTTTGAAAAGAGGTGTTCCCAGGCAGGGAGTCTCATTTTACCTTTCCAGTCTGGAAATATTTTAGATCATTTTAACTGCCTTTGCTTTTCCCATTCTGTTTTTCTTACAGGTGAAAATAATGATAGAAACATGCTACTGTTGAATGTAGTATTTGAGGCACCTGAGAGTACAACTACTATGCTGCAGAGTAACAGTTCCAGATCTGTGTCTACGTTATCACTTTAGACCCAGCCTTTCTGAGGAACCTTCACTCAGAAGCGACATTCTACCTCAGACCATTACATGATAACAAGATTTGCACAGCACAGTTATGAACCAAGTATTTGGCCAGTAGGTTCTTCCTGCAGGCTTGACTAACTAGGGGTACAGATCACACACCACAGAAACATCTAAATGCCTAATCACATTATTTATGTTTCAAAAAATTAATTTTACTTCCTGGTTTTTTGCCTCAAGAAATTATGAGCAGTGAAAGAAACCCTAAAGCAAAAGCAGACAATTCATAGATACTGCTGCACACGTGGATGCCGCATCGAGGACAATTCTCACAGCAGCAAGATCACTGTAGTTTTGCTGCTAGAAAATCACAGCCCTGAGCTTCAGAACTGAGCTCTTCTCTTACTATGCTCCTCAGGCAGGTGACCTTGAAATACCATAGCCAGGAGGACACATGCAAAAGAAAGGTTAGAGAACGTAGAGCGACACAGCAGAGTCCACTTCATACAGTATGGCACATGTGGAAAGATCTCATGCCTGCTAGAAAGCCCTGCATAAGCCTCAAGTTTATACAAGAATCTGCATTTCAGCAGCATCACACTGAAGTGACAGTTACAGTATACCAACCACCAAAACCTAACTCAAGCTGATGATGATGATTCATGAACAAAAAGTTCTGCTCAACAATACCCACTGCTTTCTAGGATCATTGCAACAAATTGTATTTACCCAGACTGTAGAGCGCATTCAGTGTCATCATCCATATACTTTACGCAACAGTCCCCAGAAACATTAAGAACCTGCTGGTCATCCATCAAGGGAAGGAACCAGGAGTTTAACAAAAAGCATACTTGCACTTATGGGGCTACCTGGCAAATTTACAGGCACACGAAGACCACCATTCTTCCCTCCACTTCCCCCCAACAGTTGTAACTGAACATTTTTTTTTTCCCCACCCAGTTTTCTGTTATCTCAGTTATCTTAAAATGGCACACTATTTTCACAGCCATGTTGAAATGACCAGACTTCTTTTATTTCTCAAGATGTGCATGATTTTAGCTGTGTAACTCTTTCATCTCTTTAAGTGCTGGTCATTTGCTCAGGTGATACAGCAAATCATGTAACACTAAGCATTAAAGAATGACTTTTTGGGCTCACGCTTGTCCCCGGTTTCACACTAGGATTAAATATTCCTGAAGTTTGGCAGATGAGAGCATAATTAAAAGCAACCTTGCAGAAAGTAGTATTATTTCCTAAATACCTGAAATAATTAAATATTCCTGCACAAAATAGCAAAGAACACCGCCTAGAAACTTCTCTTTGAAGAGTAGACTGAGCCATCCCAGAAAGGGGTTACCATATCTAGTTATCATTGATTAAACAAGAGCTCCTCAGGGAAAAGAGTGTGCTTCAAAGATGGAAAACTTACCTGGCAACAAATTCCTACTGCACCAATTTTCAATCATCTCAGAAGACAGTAACACAGTACATGTCAAATCTTCACAGCCATCTTCCCTCTGAGCACCTCCCTTTCATTACATTGCTGCAGACAGCAAGCAAAAGAAAGATCTTTCAGACTAAAATGAAATTTATTAATAGAAAAAGACTAAATATACATTATCTAAGAAGAACCTGGTAGGTGAAAGTACAATAAAGACATAAATGTGACTGCTAGATATACAGTAAGAATTGTGAGCTCCCACAGACTGTGGGCTTATTTGCACAATTGCCATTTTCTTCTTTTCTCACAGCATAAAGAAAACATAAAGAAAAAAAAAAAAAGAGTAAATTACATTTATACCACCTGGAAACCGTTTGTATTTTAGTAGACGATGTACCTGAGAATAAACCCTGTATTCAGCCGCTCAAAACCTGTCAGTGTTTCCCCACACCCTGGAACACCCATCCCAGGCCATATATTCCTGCAGGCAGCCCCTGAACTGCCTTATTTACAAGCAGTTGCATGAACACCACGCTCATCTTTCCCACTGTTCATTTTTGTTCCTCTCTCGCTCTTGCTTTCTATTCTCTCACTCAAGTTTTACCTGTAGCTGAGAGAATACGTAATAGGTGTGTTAGAACAGTTTTAATGTCATTGGAAGCACTTTCATATTTGTATGGGATGTTGATTCTGTCCCATACATTTGTTTGCCAGTCATCAAGGCAAAAATGACTGACTATGCATAATCACATGTACAAACACTGATATGCGAGAAATCCTAAAGGATACTCACATAAACTACAGAATTGTAATAACTTTGTTCTGTAACGCTCCTCATCTTTTCCAAACTTCTCAGCCCATTACTTGTCATTCTCCTATGCTTCATCTTTTCTTTTTCAGGTTGTTATGATAAAGTCAGCATTACTTCCTTGCTTACCTTGCACATGCCAATTCCCTGACTGGGCAACTGTTCAAACAGAAAAGAACAATTATTTATAGTCTACTTTATCAACTACAACAAAGAAGCCCCATGAACAATGCACCAGGCTGAGTACAGGTGCCAAAAATCACAAAGCTCTCTAAAAGAAGATGAGATCTAGCTATGACTGTACTCTTCTTTCACAGCTCCTTTCCAACTACTCTAAATTACATTTTTGCTTCAGAATATGGTGGTAAGCTTTAGTTAATTTTAAGTATTTTTTTCCTCTAAATTTGAAGATATAAATACAGTGGAAAAGCCAAAACAGTGTTTATGTCACGCTATATCTTTCAAAGCTCTCATCCCCTTCTCCATTCTGTAACAGAGTTCATGTATCCCCTGTGAGTTGCCCCTTCATAATTACCCAGGAAGAACAGCACAAATATACAAATATCAGAAGGGAAGCCCAGAATGGAAGCAAGCATAGAGAGAACATCAGGAGAGTTTCTTTAGCTTTCAATTTTTCTCTCCCCATTTCAGTGTAAGGACTATGGGAACACACAGACTATGGGAAAATAGCGACTGTGAACAAACAGCAGCAGAACAAACAGCCTTGTCCTTGGTCAGCTCCCGGAGACAGCGGGTCTCCACAAGAGCACAGCTCCACCCAGACAGCTGTTATCCATGTCTGGATGCACTGCCTAGCCATGCTGCCATCAAAGGAGCAATTATTAAAAGGATCAATGTAATTTACTTGTGTTTTATGTTAGAGCAGAATTATTTATTTTTTGTTTCCCTTCAAACAATGGGCCCTATCAAGAACGGGTTAAAAACAAGCACACCTACACACCCTCCCTAGAGCCCTGCCAGCTAAAGGGGTGAGCCTCTGCCTCCTCAAGCACAGGAGACCAGCTAAGGGTTCCCTGCCATGGGCTCAAGTTTACAATTCAAATTGACTATTTTCTGATGGATGTTAAGTTTCCGCATGAAGCTGAACATCATGCTATTGTGTAAAAAGGCGAGAAAAAACTTCAGCAAGGTCTTACTACAAAGCCAATGGATATGAACATTTCTCCCAGCTCTCACACAGAATTGAGGTGTTTCAGCAATTATCAGTATCCATTCCTCTCTTTCGAGTTTCCCTGCAAGCAATAGAACTAGATGCGATCTCTGCAAGAAATGAATGAATTAATGGCAAAGACTCCTCAGCATGATAAGAGATAGTGCATTGAGGGTATTAGGATCAGGCTTTAATGCCCAAAACCAGTCTCACAGCCATGTTCGAGCCATAATGGAACTAGAACAAATAACAGTGCTACACAACATCAACTGTCCAAGGAGTTGGGTCCCCACCCCCACCCAAAATAAAACTTAAGAACAATGCAAAGATTAAACAGGTTAATTCTCTTTCTCTATCAAGAGAAAAGTGTTTATGCTCTCTGTTTAAAGCTATTCATAACAAAGATACAACACATTCATCTGTAGAAGCTTCTATTCAGGTCAGAGAAAACCCTTTTTAAACATCAACAAGTTACACCTCTTCAGCACTTCCTATAAAATAAATATTACCTATAAAATGAAGGTAGTATTGTAAAGAAAAAAAAAAAAAAAAAAAAGAACTACAGGAGGCATATCCCACTGAATTTGGGTAATACCTTCCTGGCAACTATTTCTGACCCAAGAGACTTCTGAACCAACACCTACCACAAAAGGTTTTTTCCTTCTTCAGGTGTTAGCTAGCAGAGATCACTGTTCTTTTAATTTAAGATTGTTTCTCTAGAACAAGTGCACTTTCCACTCAACTTTCTTCCCCAAAAGGAAACACCTTAATGGTAAACTGCTGTGCAAAGAATATTATGTGTGTAATACCTCTAGAGGGACCAGAGTTCAAATCAAATCTTTACAGAACCAAAATATCTAGGCTGTCTATAGGAGATCAACACTTCAGAGGGACACTCAAACTCACCACCTTAGCTTTCCCCTTGAAGAAACCTGCGATCCATACGCCAGCTGCTTATCCAAACACCAGCACACACAGACCTTGCTAAGCAGACCCTTTGCTTGTGCTTCACTATCAAGCATCTAAGGTCCTGTCTGCACTTCCACATCAGTGACTATCCCCAACATACTGTCGCTGTGTCTGATGGCTGCTGGTGGAATCAAAGGAGGCTCCTCTTCTGGGGTCAGGGAAGATTGTGGTATGGGCAAAAATGAGTGAAGAGGAAAGGCCACTGGTGGATTTGGACATGGTTGCAACAAATACACGGCACAGTACTTACACAGTTGGAAAAGTAAAAAAGGTTTCAACACCCTCTGCTATCACCTCACTAGTTCCTAGACATTGAAGGCTGCACCCCACTCCCACATGGCAGAATAGCAGAGTCCTTCAGCTGATGGGCTCAGGTAAGCCAAGCAGAGAACAGCTAGAAATAACACTGCCAAGTGATGAGGACTGGTTGTAAATTCAAACACCATTTTGATTCATTAATCTCCAACAGCTAAAGACAAACCTAAAGCAAAATCAACATGACTGTAGACTAAGCACTCATACTGGGGCTATTTTTCAGCCTGCTGAGAGAAAATGAGCTGATCAGAGACACACTTCATTGAGAGCAGCCACATTAGTGCTGCTTCAGCAAGCCTGCAGTTAGTTCCCATTAACTGACCTGTTTCAGAAGCTGGTAACACCATAATTAACCTTAGCTTCAATTTGAGGTGAAACCTGTCCACCTCCTGATGATACCGCACCTGCCCTACAAGCCAGTGCAAGTTTATCTCTAGTCTTTTGGTGGCAGTGTCCTGGTGATGAGCTGTGACTCATTTCCCATTAAGGGGCACAAACATTCAAGACTTCCCTGGGAAAGCAGCAGAGCAGAGGTACTGTTTTGCTGGCTCAACGGACAGTGGCCAGTTGAAATCCTACCAGGTGATTGCAGGGAAGCCAGGAGCCCACTACAACTGGCAGCACCAGGAGCTAAGAGCCATCAGCAGCGAGCCAGCCGAGAAAGACACAGAGCAACACCACAGTGCCAGAGTCATGCCCGCCAAGGCAAGCTTAGTGCTTCAGCAGCAACAGTCTGGACCAACTGAAAATATGAATGATTTATGCATTCACATTTCAGAGTAGCTTGTTAGGTTACAAATACCAACATTCTATAGAATTATGTCCCTTAAGTAAATCGATGAGATTCAGAGATAAAGGAAAAACACAAAACCACAAACAACCAACTAAAAAAACCCTTCAACCACTATTTGTTTAAATCCATCCATCTGAAATCTGTCTTCAGCAGCCCCACCTTCTACTGTTCACTGTTATCTCTTACCATATACCTGCCCACATAATGCGATGTATCAGTAAATCTTGAGAACATTTACTACAAAATGCAGCTTTCCAGTATTGAATTTCATGTTATTGTTAGCTGATATTCTTCAGGGCCTACATGCATATATACAACTTATTGCTGACAAAAATCTCTCTCTAGTGAAATAGTGTACATTACACAGATAAGATCCTCCACATTTGTAAGAAAAATCCAAAGTTTGATGAAAATAATTTTGATAAGTTTTTCTCTGTTCTGGGGATAATATTTGAGTATCACACCTATATTTTCTCTGTAGCAGTTTCACCTTTCAGTAGATTTTGTATGTTGATGCAGAAAGGTTCAGGTACAATAGTTGGTACATAACTTTTCATGCATATACAAAAAGTTCCTCAAAACTGCCTTCAAAAATCTGTTTAAAGTTTCACTCTCCTTTAATCATTACATTTTAATATTCTAACATTCTAACAAGAGTCATGAAGCACTTTGCCAAATAAAATACAATAAAAATCCTTCTGGATGAAGTTTTTAATAGCTTGCAAGACATAATTCATCTGAGAAAAAGCTACACGGTAAGAAAACGACAGACTAAAATATCACACTTTTTCCATTCACATAGGCACATTGCTTATTGTTAGCATTGTTGTATGACTCCAGCAACACACTTCCTCATAAATATCAGCCCCTCAGAGACACCCCACTTAGTAAAAGAACTCTCTCAAACAAACACAGACAGACAACCAACAGTGCCAGAAGGTCAGCCGACAGATGGGACAGGTGTTAAAGCCCAGATCTGAACGTATAATCTTCCCCATACCCCTAAGATACAGAGTTCAGCCTGTGACACAGATCATGAAAATATTTAACTGTGGTAATATTAATGTGCATCCCTCTATGGATAAGAGCTGATCCTATAAAGCTGATAGTTGTATTCTCCCCATCAGAAAACCTCCAAGCTATCTCGCCAATATAGAAACTCGAAGTACTTCACTAGAATCCGCATTCATCTACGCGGTTACGGGTATGCCTGTGTACAACTCTGACAGGCAGACATGCACACCCAGCTGTACACATTTCACAATGCAGAAGGAGAATAAAAGCAGAGAAACTGTAGACAGATTGTAAACTTTCTTAAACCAACTGATATACTGGAAAAGGATGCAAGTTCTTGGGTACATTGTAAACCAATCTAAATCCAGACTGCTGTCTGTCATCCCACCTCTCCCCTCCACAGCTGTGGCTCTGCTTCTCCCCTGCACCCCCAGCAGTGTTCAGGAGCCTGCACATATTCCAACAGTCAGGAAACCCATCTCGCTCAACACCAATTCAGCACAGACTCTGAGCGAAAGGAGAAAGTCACCTCAGCCTGGGTTAGACCGGTTTAATTGCCACAGAACTACTCTATGAAAATACAGTTTAAGTAAGCGAGAAGGATCTGATCTGTATAAGGTACAGGATTTACCTCGGGGATATTGAAAGAAACCATCTCATCCTCTTCTCTCCTCACAACATGTTCTTTCTTCTTCCCTTGGGTCAGTATTTCTGACCACAGCTACATGATCAGACACTTGAACTGACTTATCGAGCCAAAACTTGACACAGCAAAGAAATTTAAAAGATTAGCCTAAACAACTTACAGGAATTGTGCACTGAGCAGAAAGTTAGCCCACTTTGAATAGACAAGAAGAGTTTGTAAGGGGTGAAAAATAAGACAAGATTGTCACCTTCTACTGAAAAGGGACAGGCATTTACAAGCAAATATCCCCTGTGGAATACAGGGGCAGCAGCTGAAAAGGGGTAAAAAATGACAGCAAAGCCTACAGCGAGTACAAAAACAACTTTTTAGCCAAGAATAAGCATTCAGACTGTTGAATTTTGTAAGTTTATCAAACACAAGCTCTCCCAGAAGTGTTTTCTAAAACACATCACCCTACCATTAACTCTACAGACAAGATTAAAATACAAGATGCACAGACTATAACACAAGAAAACACACAGCCTATGTATTTATAAAGCCCATCTCCATAAAATCAGTGATACCCTCTAACAGACTAGAAGTACTCAGGTATCACCTCATTTATATTACAGAGAATATTTATTCCTTTAGAACATACCAGCAATTTATAAAGCTAAGCAAACAAACCCAAAACACCCCCCCACCCTATATGACTCTAAGAACACAGATTTCACTTTTTCAATATGCTATCCGGATAACACATATGCACATCAAAAAAAGAGCCCCAACTAACAATATTTAATTGGTTATTGGGCTTTTCTATAACCCAGGCACTACACAGAACTGTTTTAAAGTTAACAGAATACCCACAGCAAAGGAAAGCATTACCTTGAAACAAACTCTTCTCACATTCTACACATTCTGAAACATAATCGGCTTTAATCACTGCTACACATAATACTATGGAAATGATGTAGGTGAAATGCAAGTCACATCTTAGAAAGAATTTTATGTAAATAGCTAGCAAAAACCAAAAGAACCTTGTTTTCTAGGAAAACATATTACTCACAGAGTGGCCATCCCAATCTGTCTTCTCAGTTCTCTCCTTCAAGAAACACTCTCAAATAAAGAAGATAATGTGAAGAATATGGTGGTGATTCGTGTTAAAAATATGGTGACTTTGTTGGTGTTTGCCATGTACATAAGTTAAAGGAGATTTATCATGGCTTTATGGTTAAAAGGGGTTTGGAGGTTTTTTTTCCTCAGTGACTGTTGTTAAGCAGGTGGAAAATTACTGGCAGGACCCCCGTCAGAAGACCCCAGCAACACCGGACTGCGCAGGTGAAAAATGATTGGAGGAACCCCTGCCAGGAGCCCCAGCAACATCAGAAAGCCCGGGAAAGTTTAGGGGGCTCTGCTGATTGGAGGAACCCCTGCCAGGAGCCCCAGCAACACCAGAAAGCCCGGGAAAGTTTAAGGGACCCTGCTGCGCATGTGAAGATGGGACTATGAAAGGGAGTGACGCAGCACTACCTGGTGCTCGTCGGTGGGGAGCAGAAAGCCCCCCCTGCCCCCTGGCGTGCCACACTTTTTTTTACTTGTTCGTATTGCAAATAAATTTATAAAAGATATTTGCAGCTCTGCCTCTGCATTTATAACAATAATATTGGAAACTAGAATTCATAAACTCGAGCAAAAGTTCAACAGTGTTTCTGCTGAACTACTGCTCTCATAGCACTTCAGAACTGTCTCTTCTCCAGACAAAAAATACTCTTTTTTCTCTATTTGAGCTCTAGTCACTATAAGAACTCACGACCTGACCATCTCGCTTCAACCATCAGTAACAGCCCTTGTTTCTCAGGCACCCCCACCCTTTTCAATAGTTTAGGTGATTGAAGCAATCAAGATAAGCTTGATTACTCTTCATTTCCATTTAACATTAGAATTGCACCTGAGGAAAACCTTCCTGCTTGAAGAGCTGTTTTCTCCTGAAAGTTGTAGGTGATTTAAAGAAAGGTATCACCTCTCCATGAAAAAACTTTCATCCCATCTGTAGGCAAATACAGCTAGCCTTGCAATACCAAAGCACGCAGCAGAAACAGATTTTTTAAAAAATTGGCTAATTAGCCATCTAAACTTGGAAAAAAATAAAGGCCGGTATTTTCCTCACATCAAATAGATGGTTATCAACCTGAGAGAAAAGCACAGAAGCAGCATACAAACAACAGTTTTCCTGATTCTAGGATCACAGCAGTGCTGTGAGGATCATGAAGTGTTAAAAGCCACGATGAACTTCTGCAAATAACAAGAGCATGACCAGAGGTTTAAAAAAAACTCTCAACAAATCTGCTTGAAAACTTTTTTTCTTCTTTTTTGGCTTTACCACCACAACCTCCTAGAGAAGCATCTGATTTTCAGACTTTGAAGTGTTAGCACAAGTACTGTCACGCACATTCAACAAATAAATAAAGTCACTTTTAAACTTCCATAGTATGAAGGTATTTGATTAGGTTAGATAAGACTGTCCTGCTAAAAGTACCTTTGTGTCTGAACAGCAAACGTTGGTTTTCTGAGTTTGTTGAAGCTTCAGGACAAAAGTTCAGTTTGTGTTCCTTCAAAGTATCTTGCAAGAGAAAAATCTATTTTCCTTCAACAAAGGCAATACAGACAGACAACCCAGAAAAGTACAGAAATGATGTACGTGCTAATCTCAGAGAAAGGCTCTGATATTACAAGACATCAAGACAGTTGGGAAGTGAGCTTTTTTCCAAAGATGTATTCAACTTTACAAAAGCATTATGGTTTTACCTTAAACTTTCTGCATCTGGGATGTTAGCGGGGCACTGCCATCTAAACGCCACGGTGCAGAGTAGCCTCAGGGTCTTTCGGTAGCTTTAGGACCTGGCTTGTGATAGACTCTGTTGGCCCAAAATCCACATGGCAGTGAGCTGTGGTGAGTGCTCGAATCCATCTGCCGCCATTAACCGCGTGTGCGAAGGGCTCCCAGTACCAGCTGAAGTCACAGAATCGTCCAGGTTGGAAAAGACCTTGAAGATCACCCAGTCCCACCATCAGTCAAGCGACACTTGGCCGGCTCCTCAGCACTACCTGGGTGAGAACGAGCTGACGGGAGGGTGATGGGCTCTTCTCCTCGCCCTGTGCCCGGGAACGTCCCCCGGCTGGAGCAGGGACAGGGCTGCCGGTGGGGCCACCTTTGGCGGGCCCTGCCCACGGGCAGCTCGGCCCGGCCCCGCTGCAAGGGCTCCCTCAGCGCCGGGCTCCCCGCGCCGAGGGCCCGGCGGGGCAGCGGCCGCCCGAGGAGCGTTTCCCACAGCTCCCGAGCTGGCGAGCGCGGCCCGTCAGTCCCGCTGGAGGGAGGGGGGGGTGGATCCGCCGCCGCCGCCGCCAACAGCCCCCGCCGGCAGCTGCGCGTCCCTGAAGGACCCTGAAGGAGAGGGGCGGGGGGGGGCGGCGGCGCGTCTGCCCGAGGGGCTTTTCCCGCGCAGCCCCGTGAGGGGCCGGGCAGGGCCCTGGGGGGAACCCGCCCCCCGCCGGGGAAAGCTCCTCTCCAGAACTGCCCGGCCTCTGCCAGGGGCAGGCAGGGAGCGGGCGCGGCTGGAGGGTCTGGGGCTCAGCCCCGGGGGTCGCAGCCCCTGGTTTTGGGGTGGTTCTGGGGGCGGCTCTGTGCTGGGCTCTGCGCTGGGGTGTCCCGGCACCCTCCCAGCGGCCTGGCTGGCTGCAGGCTGCCGCCGGCTGAGGCTCTACCCTGGGATGAGGGTGGGTATCCAGCTTAAATGGGGGGGAGGGGGAAATGTGGCTTTCTCTGAATGTTCCTGATCAGGTTACTGTGCGAGGGATAATTTTGTAAGGTCTCTCTCAAAACCCCCAGTTTTTTTCCTGAGAAGTGAAGATTGGCAGTTGGAAATAGATGCTGAAAGACTTCTAAAAGTGGCTGACTGCTGGGCCAGTTTTGCTGGGCTGTCTAAGCAAAGTGAAGTTCACGTCCTTTCCCCCTTCCAGCCGGTGTATCCTGACCCTGCGGCAGTAAATCGATGGGCAGTCACACAAATGTTCTTCCCCAGTACCTGCTCTGCCCGTGCGGTGACACCGATGGGCAATCTTTAGTTTGTAGGTCAGGCGGCATTTGATTCCGTGTGCTTGTTTATCACTGCCCTGGAGTCGTTCAGGGGAGAGCTGGTGACTGAGTGTGAAGTGCTAGTTCGTACTTATTGTGGACCTTGAAATGTTTTTTCAGTAGCAGTCTAGCTGCTGTCTAGCAGTTCCTGTCTCCTTGGTGAATTCTGTTCCAGGTTCCTTGTTTTCATGATGCCTGGGTCAATCCCAGTGTTTCTCTATCCTGCTGCATTGAGACAGGGAATGCAAACAAATTGTAGTTAGACGGCACAAGACAGAGGGACTCGTGCAGAGGCAGGGAGGGCTACGTGCAGAGACATACCAGGTGCTGATAGTGTTGCTAGGCTACTATCTCCTGGTCCGGGCAGAAGCCTTGAAGATGTGTGGGTCAGCAGCAAGATTACCCCGGATTCCGGTGCAAACTGGCCTGGCAGTTTGGCCAGGGAACAGGGAATGACTGAGGCTGCGCAGAACGACTGGGTGAAAAGTTCACCAGCGAGGAAGAGGAGATACTTCATCTATACGACCCCCGCCCAGGAATTTACGACCACTGCCCAGGACTTGAGGAGCTCAATGCGCAGGCGCAAGGGGAGGAGACCTAATTACCATGAGAAGCAAGGGGAGGCGGTGATAGGCTATGAATATGTATAGGCGTCTTATGAATATACAATACTTTGTACCATAAAAGCAAGGGAATAACTACAGAAAGGCGCGCATGCTTGTGGAGGAGCGATCCCCCATGCGCCCAGCGCTGAATAAACATACCTGCTTTACAACCCCAAAGTTGTAAAGTTCTTTTTTCTGCAAGTCAGCATTAACTTCTATAGTCACTTTCTTTGGGTGGAAGAGTCAGGACGATTGCACTGTAAAAATATGCAGATGGGGTCAGAGTTGGGCTTTGCTAAGGTTTGCACAGAAAATGGGTTGTGTTGCCCATTCCTCTTAGTTCATTTGTATGGTTGAAGCATAATTCTTCATCGAAGCCAAAGCAGGAGATTGCTTTGAAATGTTTCTTATGCCAGCAGATCTTTGACCAACAAACCAAGAATCAACAGCTTGTATCGATATTAAAACCCTTCACAGCTGTATGGGGGGGGGGGGGGGGGTAGCAGGGGAGGGGCTCCTGTGAGTGACTCTTTATCAGGGAGTGTAGTGATAGGATGAGGGGTGAGAGTTTCAAACTGAAAGAGGGCAGATTTAGGTTAGATGTAAGAAAGAAATTCTTCCCTGTGAGGGTGGTGAGACACTGGCACAGGTTGCCCAGAGAAGCTGTGGCTGCCCCCTCCCTGGAAGGGTTCAAGGCCAGGTTGGACGGGGCTTTGGGCAACCTGGGCTAGTGCAAGGTGTCCGTGCCCATGGCAGGGGGTTGGAACTAGATGATCTTTAAGGTCCATTCCAGCCCAAACCATTCTATGATTCTGTGACTAACCCATCTAATATTTGAGGCTGGCTGACTGTGAAGTAGAAAAAGAGCCAGTTTGAATAATGGCATCATTAATCCCTTTAGCCTTAGGGTCTGACAAGCGTGATGAGTTGTACAGACCTTTTAATGCGTCTTCCCCCTTTTGCTACTGGTGTTTCTGTAGAGACCCTTGATCGTTAAGTACAGTGCTTCCCTCCTGTCCCGCTCCTTTCTCTCTCCTGGTTTCAGCTGGTAATGCAAAGTAGGGTTTCTTCTCCATTTTTCCCTTTCTAAAGCAAGGGTTCTGTGGCGTAAAGAAAATGTGAATGCTGCCTTTAATTTAATGTTGTCCTGCCATGTCAGCCCTGTGCTGCTTCTGATTGCAAATAAGTCTAAACACGCAGGGCAAGCAGAGGGTTGCAGGCAAAAATTATGCCTTGCTATAATTGGAGTTACGGGGGCTCCAAACCCAGGTGCCTGGTGTCCTGCTCAGCCTAACTGGGCAGTGAGCTGGCTAAGCCAGGTTTGAGCACCCTCTGCATACGAAGCTTAACTTCTGCTGCTTTATATGCTGATGTACATCTCTTGGGTTTAGACCAAACAGATGTATGTACAGCTAAGCCTCTGAACTCTAAAAATTGAACACTGTGTTAAGTGCATGAGGCTCTCCTAGCAAAATTAGGTGCAGATTGGTTGATATTTTCATTCATACTCTCTTCCATAAACAAAAACAAGGCAATGCTGGATTTACTGCATCAGCTCTTTAACAGATCACTTTGTTATATGTCCTTCCTCTACAACCAACTGCAATGCCCTTCCAGAATCAGAAGCACAGCAAATACATTTAACTAAAAGAAGCCAGCGTTAAATGGTCTTATTTAATGTTAGCAGGAAGCTGATGGGAATATCCTTAAATCAAAACTGATATGAAACCGAAATGTGTCCAAAACTTCTGCTGTGTGTAGCGTCACCCTTAGTGGATTTCAAACCTTTTCATTTCCTGGTGATTGGTTCTAACTGTCTAGAGCAATGCAAGTAAGTTGGTAGCAACTTAGATGTTTTCTTACATCCACAGATATTTTTGAAAAAGTAGTTGTGACTTCTAAGTTAGGTCAAGTTATCTAAAAATCATAAGCAGGACAATTTTTTTCTCATTTATATTAATGCTGGGTAAAAGAACAGACATTGATTTGGAAACCTGTAAACTGAAGGATGTTTTCCAGTAAGGTTGTGGGTTTTTTTCTTCTGTGAAGTCTTCAGTATTTTATTTTCTCCCACAGTAATTCTAAGCTGCAGAACCAGCCTCAAAGGCATTATGGAATTACTTCTCCGATTAGCTTGGCTCCTCCTAAGGCTATAGACTGCATCCATACTCAGAAGCTGGTTGAAGCGATGAAGCCATCTGGGGTATTGAAAGATGGGGAAGAACTGAATCACAGGTATAACAAGGCTGTCACATTTGTTAACCTCTTGGGTTTTTAGGGCAAGCTTAATATGAGTTTTCTTTACAAGCTGGTTGTTCTTGGTAAACTGAATAATTTAGTCAATGAATAGATTTCAGAACTTGGTGAGAGCAAGGTAAGGATTTTTTTCATATGTTCTTATCAAAACAGCTGAAGCCTTTTTATTTCTTTCAAAGGCCATACTACTAGGATTGATGAAGTTCAACTTTTAACTTCTTAAGTATTGAGTAGAGCTGTAGTAACTGCCATTGCAATAAGGTATAAAAGATACTTCAGTTCAAGATCTTGAAGTCTTTGGGGCACTGAATAGATGTGTGAAGTGGCTCTCTCAGTTGACTTGTAGCAGTTAACAAAGCTGAAACAACTTATTGTGGGGTGAGATAGATGGTCAGTGGCACTAATCTTGCCCCAAACAGCCTGCAGCCCCCAATCTAGTTAGAAATAATTACACTAGATTTGCCCTTTGTATAGCTCTTAGATTGTGTTAATTTATGTATGTCTGCTGTGGGGGAGACTAATAATGCATCTTAATTTCTGTAAATTAATGAAGGGAGTGCTACATTACTCATCTCTCTTTTTTTTTTTTTTTTTCCGAGTTGCAAGCACTCCAGAAAAACAGTAGCAGTCTATTAGACTAACAATTCAGTAGGGAGTGAGAATACATTTTTTATGGAGGCTCTTGTAGTCTTTCTGAAAAACTTGTACGCTGCCTGAACTTGCACATAGATCAATGTGTATCTTATCTTCTAAAGTAAACTCTTCTACCCACAGAGTCTTCCCCCTTCAGCAGTAGCAAACGTTGGTGGCAAAATATTTACATTTGGATCTTACTGACTCAGAGTACACAGTAAAGGTGGAACTTTCATTGTCTGGTGATAGTTCTAATGTTTGAAAGTGACTTCCAGCAATAACAGAAGAAATGGAATCTCTTTGCAGGTGCTGACAGAGATGCTGTTTCTGTTGCTCCTAGACATGTAGAAAGATCAGATACTTTTCAGTCATTCTTTGAAAAACTAAAACATCAGGAGGAAATAAAAAATCTTAAGAGTGACTGAGCTCTCTCCTTGATAATTGTGCAACTTTTACAAAAAGAATATTCATGTTAAAGACTCATATTGGTAGTGGATGTCTTACAAGGCAAAATTTAAGAAGGAATTGTTTCTGAGCACCTTCTAAAATACTGTTTCCTGCAGCATGAGAAGTCAGGCTTTTGGTTCCTTTCTGCAGTGACTGTACATCACATAAGAATCTTTGTGGTACACTTCTCCCCTGCCCGTGGTTTGAGAATGAGTCAGCTGTATCAGAAAGCAAGGTTGTCCCTAGGAGCCTTGCCTTAATCTTAGGTCTAGTAAGGGGCAGGAAGAGGAAGGGGCAGCCTGAAAGCTAAGGCAGTTGAAGGGGATGTGGAAAGGCTTCTGTCAGCGCCTTTGCCGTGGTGTCCCTCTGGATGTGCTTTAGAACCTCTAGTTCATTCTGCCCTGGTCCTGTTCCTCTCTGGCCACTCAGCCCCAGACGTTGCGGAAGGGACGCACGCTGTCAGCTTGACATCAAGTGAGTAGGGGCTGCGCTGTGAACGTACAAAACTGCTTTGTAAAATCACACCCAGGTGCATCTATTGTGCACCTCGTGTGTGAAACTAAGCTCCTGAGAAGTGTTCCTCTTAGCCTGGTCTTCCTCGTGCAGACATTTGGACAGACTTCATGTGCACAGCGAATGAGCCTTTGCTGAAATGACTGTCACCTGAGACCAGACTCTCAGTGGGCTGCGGCACCGTTCTGACAAGGGGTCTGCAGCACTGAAAACTGTCCCATAAGGTATCTGACAGCCCCTCGGGCACGGTAGAAAATCAAAATAAGGAAGACTAGTGCATGCTGTCGGATGTGGACAGAACTTTTTCGATTTCTCTGGATGTTAACCAGTGGTAAGATAGCTACAGAAATCTCTTACTTTTCTTCCTCACGGCCAAGGGAAGTGCCTTACCAGCACTGATGGCTCGTTGTGCACCGCTGGTTCATTACAGCACAGGATCAGCCTCTGAATCTCTTGGCTAAGGAACTCTTTAAAGCCAGTGTTAGCACCGTATTAGTGCCATACTGCTTGCAGCTTACTAACAATTTTTTTTGGTTCAGAAGCAACTCAGTGTTTATACTAAGTAGTTTAGCAGTGTAAAATCTGTAGTTTATCACAGTTTAGGAAGAACATGAAAGTAGCAAAAAACATTTTCTTACACAGTTATCTGTTCCTTTACAGCCAGTTGAAGATGCGTACGTACCAGTTGACAAGTTTGATGGCGTTGAGGTAAGCGTTTTACATTTTTTCTTTTAAGTGAGAAATATTTTTTTCTTCCTTTGGAATAGGATAACTTCTCCAGGGACCTGTGACCATGCTATTTCACAAGGTTATTTGTACCTTATAGTGTATTTAGGAAGCTGTAATTAAACGGCCTGACCACAGCCTATCCCAGGAGAAGACGCTGCAGTAAAATGGGAGCTTACAGGAAAATAAGCCCCCAGGCAGCCTGGCAGGCATGGGAACGTCAGGGACACCCCTTTCTAAACCTGTGCTGTGGAGCAGGGTAGCCTGCTGGAACAGCACTTATCTCACAAGGACTGTGCAGAGGGGCAGTAAAGGCAGTGCCCTTGCTGACTCCTCCCAGCTCTGACCAGGTGGCTTTCTACAGAGGGATGGGTATGGGGTAGTTCACGGTGTGAATCATGTCAGCAGACTAAATGCCTTGTTGCAAACCAAAAAAGAAGTGGGCATGAGACAAGCAATCTGGAAAATGGCAAGTAAAAGTACTCATGTGAGTCCTGCCTGGGTTTGTCAGCTGCAGGAATCCTTGTATCTGAACACATCTTGTACAGTGACTGCAGACCTGCGTGCTGTAGTACCTAAGCAAGTCACTGCTTGGTACCGCTCTCATGAAGTCACTTGTTCCGTGACCGTCTTGTGGCCTTTGTCTGGTGCAGACATTCACAGAATAACTTTCTTCCCTCAGCCGAAGTCATCGTCTGTCTGGGGGGGGGGGGGGGGCGAGGTCGTCGCCTGTGTTGGGGGGGGGGGGGTGTGCCGATGTCGTTTGTCTTTTGGGGGGGGGGGGGGAGAGGTCATCGCCTCTCTTGGGGGAGGTGGGCGAGGTCGTCACCTGTCTTGGGGGGGGGTGGCCGAGGTCGTCACCTGTCTTGGGGGGGGGGGGACGAGGTCGTCGCTTGTCTTGGGGGGGGGGGGGGGCGAGGTTGTCGTCTATCCTGGGGGGGGGGGGTTGAAATCGTCGCCTGTCTTGGGGTGGGGGGGGCGAAGTTGTCGCCTGTCTTGGGGTGGGGGGCGGCGAAGTCGTCGCCTGTCTTGGGGGGGGGACGAGCTCCTCGCCTGTCTTGGAGGGGGGTCGATGTCGTCGTCTGTCTTGGGTTGGGGGGGGCGAAGTCGTCGCCTGTCTTGGGGGGTGGGGGGGGCGATATCATCACCTGTCTTGGGGGGGGTGGGGGGGCGAGGTCGTCGCCTGTCTTGAGGGGGGGCGCCGATGTCGTCGTCTGTCTGGGGTTGGGGGGGGGGGGCGATGTCGTCGCCTGTCTTGGGGAGGGGGGGCGAGGTCGCCTGTCTTCGGCGGGGGGGGAGGGCGATGTCGCCTGTCTTGGGGGGCGGGCGATGTCGTATTCTGTCTTTGGGGAGGGGCAAGGTCGTCGCCTGTCTTGGGGGGGGGGCGAGGTCATCGCCTTTCGGGGGTGGGCGGGGGGAGCGCGACGTCGTCGCCTGTCCTGGGGGGGGGGCGTCGAGGTCGTCGTCTGTCATGGGGGGGCGGATCGAAGTCATCGCCTGTCTTGGGGTGGGGGGGATGTCGTCGCCTGTCTTGGGGGGCGGGGGCGAGGTCATCGTCTATCCTGGGGGGGCGGGGTGGGGGGGCTGAAATCGTCGCCTATCCTGCGGGGGGGGCCTGAAATCATCGCCTGTCTTGGGGTGGGGGGGGGCGAAGTCGTCGCCTGTCTTGGGGGGGGCGAGGCGATGTCGTCGCCTATGTTGGGGGGGGGGGGCGATGTCGTCGTCTGTCTTGTGGGGGGGGCAAGTTCGTCGCTTGTATTTGGGGAGGGGCGAGGTCGTCGCCTGTCTTGGGGGGAGGGGTGGGGTGCGAGATCCTCGCCTGTCTTGGGTGGCGGGGGCGAGGTCATTGTCTATCCTTGGGGGGGGTGGCTGAAATCATCGCCTATCCTGGGGGGGGGGGCTGAAATTGTCGCCTGTCTTGGGGTGGGGGGGGTGAAGTCGTCGCCTGTGTTGGGGGGGGTGGGGGGGCGAAGTCCTCGCCTGTCTTGGAGGGGGGAGGGCGACGTCGCCTGTCTTGGAGGCGGGGTGGTGCCGAGGTCGTCGCTTGTCTTGGGTGGGGGGGGGAGAGGTCGTCGCCTGTCTTGTGGGGGGGCGAGGTCATCGTCTGTCTTGGGGGGGGGGGGCGAGCTCCTCGCCTGTCTTGGGGAGGGGGGCGATGTCGTCGTCTGTCTTGGGGTGGGGGGGCGATGTCGTCGTCTGTCTTGGGGCGGGGGCGCGAGGTCGTCGCCTGTCTTGGCGGGGGGCGCCGATGTCGTCGTCTGTCTGGGGTTGGGGGGGGGGGCGATGTCGTTGCCTGTCTTGGGGGGGGGGGGCGATGTCGTCGCCTGTCTTGGGGAGGGGGGGCAAGGTCGCCTGTCTTCGGCGGGGGGGGGAGGGCGATGTCGCCTGTCTTGGGGGGCGGGCGATGTCGTATTCTGTCTTTGGGGAGGGGCAATGTCGTCGCCTGTCTTGGGGGGGGGGCGAGGTCATCGCCTTTCGGGGGTGGGCGGGGGGAGCGCGACGTCGTCGCCTGTCTTGGGGGGGGTGGGGGCCGAATTCCTCGCCTGTCTTGGGGGGGGGTGTGTGCCGATGTCGCCTGTCTTGGAGGGTGGGGGGCGATGTCGTCGCCTGTCTTGGGGGGGGTGGGGGGCGAGGTCGTCGCCTTTCTTGGGGGGGGGGCGATGTCGTCGCCTGTCTTGGGGGGGGGGTCGGGGGCGATGTCGTCGCCTGTCTTGGGGGGGGGGGCAAGGTCGCCTGTTTTGTGGGGGTGGGGGCGAGGTCGTCGCCTTTCTTGGGGGGGGACGAGGTCGTCGTCTGTCTTGGGGGGGGGCGAGGTCATCGTCAGTCTTGGGGGGGGGTCGAGGTCGTCGTCTGTCATGGGGGGGGGTCGAAGTCATCGCCTGTCTTGGGGAGGGGGGGTCGAGGTCGTCACTTGTCTTGGGTGGGGGGGGTCGAGGTCATCGTCTCTCTTGGGGGGGGGGGTCGAGGTCGTCGCCTTTCTTGGGGGGGGAGGGGGGGCGAGATCGTCGCTTGTCTTGGGGAGGGGGGGTCGAGGTCGTCGCCTGTCTTGGGGTGGGGGGGATGTCATCGCCTGTCTTGGGGGGCGGGGGCGAGGTCATCGTCTATCCTGGGGGGGGTGGGGGGGGCTGAAATCGTCGCCTATCCAGCGGGGGGGGCCTGAAATCGTCGCCTGTCTTGGGGTGGGGGGGGGCGAAGTCGTCGTCTGTCTTGTGGGGGGGGGCAAGTTCGTCGCTTGCATTTGGGGAGGGGCGAGGTCGTCGCCTGTCTTGGGGGGAGGGGTGGGGTGCGAGGTCGTCGCCTGTCTTGGGGGGCAGGGGCGAGGTCGTCGTCTATCCTTGGGGGGGGGGGGCTGAAATCGTTGCCTATCCTGGGAGGGGGGCTGAAATTGTCACCTGTCTTGGGGTGGGGGGGGGGAAGTCGTCGCCTGTGTTGGGGGTGGGGGGGGCGAAGTCCTCGACTGTCTTGGAGCGGGGGGCGATATCGTCGCCTGTCTTGGGTGGGGGGGGGGGCGATGTCGTTGCCTGTCTTGGGGGTGGGGGCGAAGTCGTCGCCTGTCTTGGGGAGGGGGGGCAAGGTCGCCTGTCTTCGGCGGGGGGGGAGGGCGATGTCGCCTGTCTTGGGGGGCGGGCGATGTCGTATTCTGTCTTTGGGGAGGGGCAAGGTCGTCGCCTGTCTTGGGGGTGGTGCCGAGGTTGTCACTTGTCTTGGGTGGGGGGGGGCGAGGTCGTCGTCTATCCTGGGGGGGGGGGTGGGGGGTTGAAATCGTCGCCTGTCTTGGGGTGGGGGGGGCGAAGTCGTCGCCTGTCTTGGGGGGGGGGGGCGATATCGTCGCCTGTCTTGGGGGGGGGGGGGCAAGGTCGCCTGTCGTGGGGGGGGTGGGGGGCGAGGTCGTCGCCTGTCTTGGATGGGGGGGGGGGTCCGAGGTCGTCGCCTGTCTTGGGGGGGGGGGGTGGGGGGCGAGATCGTCGCTTGTCTTGGGGAGGGGGGGCAAGGTCGCCTGTCTTCGGCGGGGGGGGGAGGGCGATGTCGCCTGTCTTGGGGGGCCGGCGATGTCGTATTCTGTCTTTGGGGAGGGGCAAGGTCGTCGCCTGTCTTGGGGGGGGGCGAGGTCATCGCCTTTCGGGGTGGGCGGGGGGAGCGCGACGTCGTCGCCTGTCTTGGGGGGGAGGTGTCGAGGTCGTCGTCTGTCGTGGGGGGGCGGATCGAAGTCATCGTCTGTCTTGGGGAGGGGGGGTCGAGGTCGTCGCTTGTCTTGGGTGGCGGGGGGCGAGGTCGTCGTCTATCCTGGGGTGGGGGGTTGAAATCGTCGCCTGTCTTGGGGGGGGGTGTGTGCCGATGTTGCCTGTCTTGGAGGGTGGGGGGCGATGTCGTCGCCTGTCTTGTGGGGGGGGGGGGGGGCAAGGTCGCCTGTCGTGGGGGGGGTGGGGGGCGAGGTCGTCGCCTTTCTTGGGGGGGGAGGGGGGGCGAGATCGTCGCCTGTCTTGGGGAGGGGGGGTCGAGGTCGTCGCCTGTCTTGGGGGGGGGGGGCGAGGTCGTCGTCTGTCTTGGGGGGGGGACAAGGTCGTCGTCTGTCTTGGGGGGGGGGTCGAGGTCGTCGCCTGTCTTGGGGGGCAGGGGCGAGGTCATCGTCTATCCTTGGGGGGGGGGTCTGAAATCGTCGCCTATCCTGGGGGGGGGGGCTGAAATTGTCGCCTGTCTTGGGGTGGGGGGGGTGAAGTCGTCGCTTGTCTTGGGTGGGGGGGGGCGAGGTCGTCGTCTATCCTGGGGGGGGGGTGGGGGCCGAATTCCTCGCCTGTCTTGGGGGGGGTGGGTGCCGATGTCGCCTGTCTTGGAGGGGGGGGGGGCGATGTCGTCGCCTGTCGTGGGGGGGGTGGGGGGCGAGGTCGTCGCCTGTCTTGGGTGGGGGGGGGGTCCGAGGTCGTCGCCTGTCTTGGGGGGGGGGGTGGGGGGCGAGATCGTCGCTTGTCTTGGGGAGGGGTGGTCGATGTCGTCGCCTGTCTTGGGGGGAGGGGTGGGGTGCGAGATCGTCGCTTGTCTTGGGGAGGGGGGGCGATGTCGTCGTCTGTCTGGGGTGGGGGGGGGGGCGATGTCGTTGCATGTCTTAGGGGGGGGCGAGGTCATCGCCTGTCTTGGGTGGCGGGGGCGAGGTCATTGTCTATCCTTGGTGGGGGGGGGGCTGAAATCGTCGCCTATCCTGGGGGAGGGGGGCTGAAATTGTCGCCTGTCTTGGGGTGGGGGGGGTGAAGTCGTCGCCTGTGTTGGGGGAGGGGGGGCGATGTCGTCGTCTATCCCGGGGGGGGGGGGGTGGGGGCTGAAGTCGTCGCCTGTCTTGGGTGGGGTGGGGGGGGCGATGTCGTCGCCTATCTTGGGGGGGGGTGGGTGCCGATGTCGCCTGTCTTGGAGGGTGGGGGGCGATGTCGTCGCCTGTCTTGGGGGGCGGGGGCGAGGTCATCGTCTATCCTGGGGTGGGGGGTGGGGGGCTGAAATCGTCGCCTATCCTGCGGGGGGGGCCTGAAATCGTCGCCTGTCTTGGGGTGGGGGGGGCGAAGTCGTCGCCTGTCTTTGGGGGGGGCGGGGCGAAGTCGTCGCCTGTCTTGGGGGGGGGGCAAGTTCGTCGCTTGTCTTTGGGGGGGGGCGATGTCGTCGCCTGTCTTGGGGGGAGGGGTGGGGTGCGAGATCGTCGCTTGTCTTGGGGAGTGGGGGCGATGTCGTCGTCTGTCTGGGGTGGGGGAAGGCGATGTCGTCGCTTGTCTTTGGGGGGGGGGCAAAGTCGCCTCTCTTCCGGGGGGGTCAAGGTCGCCTGTCTTGGGGGGGGGGTGGGTGAGGTCGTCGCATTTCTTGGGGGGGAGGGGGCGCTGTCCTCTGTCTTGGGGGGGGGGGGGTCGATGTCGCCTCTCTTGGGGCGGGGGCGAGGTCGTTGCTTGTCTTGGGGGGGGGGGAAGGCGATGTCGTCGCCTGTCTTGGGTGGGGGGGGGGGTCGAGGTCGTCGCCTGTCTTGGGGGGGGCGAGCTCCTCGCCTGTCTTGGAGGGGGGTCGGTGTCGTCGTCTGTCTTGGGTTGGGGGGGGGCGAAGTCGTCGCCTGTCTTGGGGGGGGTGGGGGGGCGAGGTCGTCGCCTGTCTTGGGGCGGGGGCGCGAGGTCGTCGCCTGTCTTGGGGGGGGGCGCCGATGTCGTCGTCTGGCTGTGGTTGGGGGGGGGGGGGGCGATGTCGCTGCCTGTCTTGGAGGGGGGGGGGGCGATGTCGTCGCCTGTCTTGGGGAGGGGGGGCAAGGTCGCCTGTCTTCGGCGGGGGGGGGAGGGCGATGTCGCCTGTCTTGGGGGGCGGGCGATGTCGTATTCTGTCTTTGGGGAGGGGCAAGGTCGTCGCCTGTCTTGGGGGGGGGCGAGGTCATCGCCTTTCGGGGTGGGCGGGGGGGAGCGCGACGTCGTCGCCTGTCTTGGGGGGGAGGTGTCGAGGTCGTCGTCTGTCGTGGGGGGGCGGATCGAAGTCGTCGCTTGTCTTGGGTGGGGGGGGGCGAGGTCGTTGCCTGTCTTGGGGGGGGGGGGTGGGGGGCGATATCGTCACCTGTCTTGGGGGGGGTGGAGGGGCGAGGTCGTCGCCTGTCTTGGGGGGGGCGGGGGGCGCCGATGTCGTCGTCTGTCTTGGGGGGGGGGGGCGAGGTCATTGTCTATCCTTGGTGGGGGGGGGGGGCTGAAATCGTCGCCTATCCTGGGGAAGGGGGGCTGAAATTGTCGCCTGTCTTGGGGTGGGGGGGGCGAAGTCGTCGCCTGTCTTGGAGGGGGGGGGGCGACGTCGCCTGTCTTGGAGGGGGGGTGGTGCCGAGGTCGTCGCTTGTCTTGGGTGGGGGGGGACGAGGTCGTCGTCTATCCTGGGGGGGGGGGTGGGGGGGTTGAAATCGTCGCCTGTCTTGGGGTGGGGGGGGGCGAAGTCGTCGCCTGTCTTGGGGGGGGGGGGGCCGAATTCCTCGCCTGTCTTGGGGGGGGTGGGTGCCGATGTCGCCTGTCTTGGAGGGTGGGGGGCGATGTCGTCGCCTGTCTTGGGGGGGGGGGGGCAAGGTCGCCTGTCGTGGGGGGGGTGGGGGGCGAGGTCGTCGCCTGTCTTGGGGGGGGCGATGTCGTCGCCTGTCTTGGGGGGGGGCGAGGTCATCGTCTGTCTTGGGGTGGGTCGAGGTCTTCGTCTGTCTTAGGGGGGGCGCCGATGTCGTTTGTCTTTTGGGGGGGCGGGGGGGCGATGTTGTCACCTGTCTTGGGGGGGGGAAGGCGATGTCGTCGCTTGTCTTTGGGGGGGGGCAAAGTCGCCTCTCTTCCGGGGGGGTCAAGGTCGCCTGTCTTCGGGGGGGGGTGGGCGAGGTCGTCGCATTTCTTGGGGGGGAGGGGGCGCTGTCCTCTGTCTTGGGGGGAGGGGGTCGATGTCGCCTCTCTTGGGGCGGGGGCGAGGTCGTTGCTTGTCTTGGGGGGGGGAAGGCGATGTCGTCGTCTGTCTTGGGGGGGGGGGCGAGGTCGTCGCCTGTCTTGGGGGGCGGGGGCGAGGTCGTCGTCTATCCTTGGGGGGGGGGGGGGCTGAAATCGTTGCCTATCCTGGGAGGGGGGCTGAAATTGTCACCTGTCTTGGGGTGGGGGGGGGGAAGTCGTCGCCTGTGTTGGGGGTGGGGGGGGCGAAGTCCTCGACTGTCTTGGAGCGGGGGGCGATATCGTCGCCTGTCTTGGGTGGGGGGGGGGGCGATGTCGTTGCCTGTCTTGGGGGTGGGGGCGAAGTCGTCGCCTGTCTTGGGGAGGGGGGGCAAGGTCGCCTGTCTTCGGCAGGGGGGGAGGGCGATGTCGCCTGTCTTGGGGGGCGGGCGATGTCGTATTCTGTCTTTGGGGAGGGGCAAGGTCGTCGCCTGTCTTGGGGGTGGTGCCGAGGTTGTCGCTTGTCTTGGGTGGGGGGGGGCGAGGTCGTCGTCTATCCTGGGGGGGAGGGGGGCGATATCGTCGCCTGTCTTGGGTGGGGGGGGGGGTCGAGGTCGTCGCCTGTCTTGGGGGGGGGCGAGCTCCTCGCCTGTCTTGGAGGGGGGTCGATGTCGTCGTCTGTCTTGGGTTGGGGGGGGCGAGGTCGTCTCCTGTCTTGGGGCGGGGGCGAGGTCGTTGCTTGTCTTGGGGGGGGGGCGATGTCGTTGCCTGTCTTGGGGGGGGGGGGGGGGGCAAGGTCGCCTGTCGTTGGGGGGGTGGGGGGCGAGGTCGTCGCCTGTCGTGGGGGGGGGGGGTCGACGTCGTCGCCTGTCTTGGGTGGCGGGGGCGAGGTCATTGTCTATCCTTGGTGGGGGGGGGGCTGAAATCGTCGCCTATCCTGGGGGAGGGGGGCTGAAATTGTCGCCTGTCTTGGGGTGGGGGGGTGAAGTCGTCGCCTGTGTTGGGGGGGGGGGGCGAGGTCGTCGTCTATCCTGGGGGGGGGGGGGTGGGGGCTGAAGGCGTCGCCTGTCTTGGGTGGGGTGGGGGGGGCGATGTCGTCGCCTGTCTTGGGGGGGGGGGTGGGTGACGATGTCGCCTGTCTTGGAGGGTGGGGGGCAAGGTCGCCTGTCGTGGGGGGGGTGGGGGGCGAGGTCGTCGCCTGTCTTGGATGGGGGGGGGGGGGTCCGAGGTCGTCGCCTGTCTTGGGGGGGGGGGGTGGGGGGCGAGATCGTCGCTTGTCTTGGGGAGGGGTGGTCGATGTCGTCGCCTGTCTTGGGGGGGGCGATGTCGTCGTCTGTCTTGGGGGGGGGGGGGCGAGGTCATCGTCTGTCTTGGGGGGGGTCGAGGTCTTCATCTGTCTGGGGGGGGCGCCGATGTCGTTTGTCTTTTGGGGGGGGGGGGGGCGATATCGTCACCTGTCTTGGGGGGGGTGGGGGGGCGAGGTCGTCGCCTGTCTTGGGGCGGGGGCGCGAGGTCGTCGCCTGTCTTGGGGGGGGCGCCGATGTCGTTTGTCTTTTGGGGGGGCGGGGGGCGATGTTGTCACCTGTCTTGGGGGGGGGAAGGCGATGTCGTCGCTTGTCTTTGGGGGGGGGCAAAGTCGCCTCTCTTCCGGGGGGGGTCAAGGTCGCCTGTCTTCGGGGGGGGTGGGCGAGGTCGTCGCATTTCTTGGGGGGGAGGGGGCGCTGTCCTCTGTCTTGGGGGGGGGGTCAATGTCGCCTCTCTTGGGGCGGGGGCGAGGTCGTTGCTTGTCTTGGGGGGGGGGAAGGCGATGTCGTCGTCTGTCTTGGGGGGGGGGGCGAGGTCGTCGCCTGTCTTGGGGGGGGGGCGCCAATGTCGTCGTCTGTCTGGGGTTGGGGGGGGGGGGCGATGTCGTCGCCTGTCTTGGGGGGGGGGGGGGGGGGGGCAAGGTCGGCTGTCGTGGGGGGGGTGGGGGGCGAGGTCGTCGCCTGTCTTGGGTGGGGGGGGGGGGTCCGAGGTCGTCGCCTGTCTTGGGGGGGGGGTGGGGGGCGATATCGTCACCTGTCTTGGGGGGGGTGGAGGGGCGAGGTCGTCGCCTGTCTTGGGGAGGGGTGGTCGAGGTCGTCGCCTGTCTTGGGGGGGGCGATGTCGGCGTCTGTCTTGGGGGGGGCGGGGGGCGCCGATGTCGTCGTCTGTCTTGGGGGGGGGGCGAGGTCATCGTCTGTCTTAGGGGGGGGTTCGAGGTCGTCGTCTGTCTTGGGGGGCAGGGGCGAGGTCATCCTCTATGCTTGGGGGGGGGGGGGGCTGAAATCGTCGCCTATCCTGCAGGGGGGGCCTGAAATCATCGCCTGTCTTGGGGTGGGGGGGGGCGAAGTCGTCGCCTGTCTTGGGGGGGGGGGGGGGGGGGGCGATGTCGTTGCCTGTGTTGGGGGGGGGGGGCGATGTCGTCGTCTGTCTTGTGGGGAGGGGTGGGGTGCGAGATCGTCGCTTGTCTTGGGGAGGGGGGGCGATGTCGTCGTCTGTCTGGGGTGGGGGGGGCGATGTCGTTGCATGTCTTGGGGGGGGGCGAGGTCATCGTCTGTCTTGGGTGGCGGGGGCGAGGTCGTCGTCTATCCTTGGTGGGGGGGGGGCTGAAATCGTCACCTATCCTGGGGGAGGGGGGCTGAAATTGTCGCCTGTCTTGGGGTGGGGGGGGTGAAGTCGTCGCCTGTGTTGGGGGAGGGGGGGCGATGTCGTCGTCTATCCCGGGGGGGGGGGGGGGGGTGGGGGCTGAAGGCGTCGCCTGTCTTGGGTGGGGTGGGGGGGGCGATGTCGTTGCCTGTCTTGGGGGGGGTGGGTGCCGATGTTGCCTGTCTTGGGGGGGGGGGTGTGCCGAGGTCGTCGCTTGTCTTGGGTGGGGGGGGGGGCGAGGTCGTCGTCTATCCGGGGGTGGGGGTGGGGGGTTGAAATCGTCGCCTGTCTTGGGGGGGGGTGGGGGTCGAAGTCGTCGCCTGTCTTGGGGAGGGGGGTGCCGATGTCGTTTGTCTTTTGCGGGGAGGGGGGGTGGGGTGAGGTCGTCACCTGTCTTGGGGGGGGGGGACGGGGGGGGGGACAACGTTGCCTCTCTTCAGGTGTGGGGGGGGGCAAGGTCGCCTGTCTTCTGGGGGGGGGGGGATGGGCGAGGTCGTCGCATTTCGTGGGGTGGGGGGGGTGATGTCCTCTGTCTTGATGAGTGGGGGGGGTGCGCGGTGTCGCCTCTCTTGGGGGGGGGGGGCGCAAGGTCGTTGCCTGTCTTTGGGTGGGGCAAAGTCGTCGCTTGTGTTGGGGGGGGCGATGTCGCCTCTATTGGGGGGGGGGGGCGGTGTCATCGCCTGGTTTTGGGGGCGGGGGGGTGAGGTTGTCGCCTCTCTTGGGGGGGGGTGGGCCGAAGTCGTCGCCTGTCGGGGGGGGCGTGGGCCCATGTCATCGTCTGTGTTGTGGCGGTGCTGTCGTTGTCATCTCTCTTGGGGGGGTGATGTCGGGAAGTAGTTGGCTACATGCAATAGCGATATCATTATCCTAAATGATGTGCTTTAGTTTCCGGTGAAAAACAAAAATGCTACTGGGTTCGCTTCTTTTCTAGCAAGACCACGCACGCGACCTAACTTCTAACAAAACCATGTTCTAGATAGGAGTAAAGAACAAAGCAGAATTAGATCCTATAAGATTTCCTTCTCAGAAATACCACAGGCTGCAATATAAATTATTTACTGTACATTGCCAACAATTCAGAGTGACCTTGACATTCTGACTAACTCCCCTAAGAGTCCCAAAGGACAGAATAGACAAAAAACCACGGAATTGCATGACATGTATCAGAAACTGTATGAACCAGCCTAACTAACACCTAAGTTGCTAGAACAAAAATAAATTGCAAAACATGACAAACACCCCCACAGGAGATTTATCGATAACATATGAAGGTGATCCTCTTCTCTGAAAAACTCCGGAAGAGATCTAAGCTGACGACACACGTCTTTGGGATACCAGATACCAAATAAAGACATGTGATAAGATGGAAAACAAATAGATGGCTCTGGAGCACAAAGATGGTTTCAGAAAAGGTTCTGGCAAAACGAGAGGCATTGTCACGGGGATTAGAGAGACCAAAGAAGTCTCGGGGATGCAACGAATTCAAAAGGGAATCAAACAAAGTAGAGATGTCCTCAGGGGGCTGGGGAACTGAATGGAGGTGCACCGAATGGATGGGAGGACAGAAAGACCGACTGGGGTAACAGATGCGGATGCAGGAAGGGTTCCAAATGGAAAAAAGGAGCTCAAAGAGCCCTCACGAGAGCTCGGCAATGGGAGCGGAGGAGTCCTGAGCGGGCCTTGGAGACCAAAGAAACCTTGGAGATAACAAAGGGGAACTGCAAAGGGGATTTCAACAAAGTACAGATGTCATCAGGGGATGAATGAAGGCATGCTCAACGGTTAAAAGTGTGACTCAAATTCTTCCTTGTATTCATGATACAAGTCTGGGACTTCACAATGAAAACACCAAAGTCAAACAAACAAACAAAAAAAAAATCATACCTTCAGCATGAAAGAGATTGCTATTACCATCTAAAGCTAGGATTTAGCCAGTGTAAGCACAACACCCAGTGTTTCCAGTGCCAAGCTCTACACTGCGTGTCAGCTGTCAGAGAGGCAAGGGGGGCTGGAGCTCGATGCGCCAACTGTCAAATCAAATAGACGAAAACACCAACTTTTCAGTTTATTTTTTAAATAAATTTCACTCATGGATGACTAGCAAGAAATGCATGTTCATACATTAACTATAAGCTATTGAACAATCCTCTCTGTTTTCTAAGTAATTTGAGTCAAACTAATGCCTTATTATGAAAGACAAGACCTACTAGATCTTTCCTCGAGATAATTTTTTGGTTGTAAGTTAGGGCATCAGTTCTGAAACACTCCTTCCTATTATGGGAGGATTTTATAGTTACCACTGCAATTAAAAAAAAAACAACAAAACCCTTTTCCCC
Source organism: Strix uralensis (assembly GCF_047716275.1). Lineage (NCBI taxonomy): Eukaryota > Metazoa > Chordata > Aves > Strigiformes > Strigidae > Strix > Strix uralensis. The sequence goes on from NW_027436845.1 coordinate 103,061, forward strand.
CATAAAGTTTGTGGCTATATGGCATTCTCCTAGGAGACTTTCATAGGTCTTCGTGTTCCACAAAAGTTCTTGTCAAAGCTAAAAATTTTGATGGTGGTAGGTCAAGGCAAGGTTTCCATGATGAAATTTTCAGTGAACTTTGCCTAATGATCACTGATTTATTCCATCTTAAGAAAGAATAACTGGGTTTTTTTCCCCTTAAACATAAATGGATCCAAGTACATGTTACATCAATTTCCTTCCTTTTACAGCCAGGCAATCTCAATAAAGCTGAACTGTGAATCGTACAGTATCTGTGGTCTAAATTCAACTTAGAAATGGTTTCACCACTTCTTTTTGAAACATAGTACACATTTATCTTGGACCAGTTTGTTAATGTGTAGAAATTAATATTTTGGTTTTAACAACCAAGTCAAATATGACACTAAATCAAAATTTTTGAAAAGTACGAAGGAGGAGTTACCTGTTCACCAATTCTAACTTTACAATGAACACTGAAAATGCAGTCAGTGTGGCTGTTGCTTAACAATCACAAATTTTACAGGTGAGTCTGAAAACTAGCAGGCTCTGCTGCAAACGTTTGGTTCTCTGAGATGCTGATCTATAAAAGACCTCTAACAAACTACCGCAGCCTTAACAGACACTTAGTTTACAGTTTAACACCTTGTAACAATAAAATACTTAAAACAGGACTTTCAACAACATAGGTAATGGCACATAACTTGGAATTATAAAGTGACTTTAACCCCTTACGATGACATCTTAAAAAGTATTTGGATACAGAACTTCCAAGCTCACCTTAAGAGGTCAACACATTAACTCTTAGAGAAGTCATTCGCCGTTGACAAACCTTGTACTACTCACCCTTAAGACTCACTGCAGTATCAGTTACATTAACTATGAAAAACACATCTCCTTGTCTTTCCAATAAACTGTTCCATTTGAAGTTTTTGACAGCCAAGATACACGGGAAGTGAAAAGAAAGTGAAAGTCAGTCAGCATTGTTCAACATCATTTTAATCTCCACCAAGGGAAAATAATATAAACATGTTAACACAAACAGAAAATGTTTTGGAAAAGACCATATGGTACTATGACAGGGTTTTAGTTTATAGAAATGTAATTTATAATTTTATAAAAAATATATGAAAGAATAACATCTTTCAGTAACATCAGACAGTATAGAAAAAATAAATCTCAACATTAGTTGTACTCTGATGGTCCTTCTAGTAAGAAATTTAAAAGTGCTTTTCAATAACAGTGTTACAACTCAAGATTAGTGCAATATGTCAAATCTGTTTTAAAGCAGATATTTATAGCAATTATGCAAGTTCTTACAATCAACAAAGCCCAATCTAAAAATTAACACTAAGTGAGGTAAGTATTCTAATTAGAATTAAACATTCCTTAAACAGCTTACACACCAATTCTACTGCAAGGAAAATACTGGTGCTCCTTCATAGAAAGGCTCAAACCTAAATATGACGTGAAACTTACACTACAAACCAGTGAATACTTGGAATTTAAAAAAGCTCTTGAAAAATATACAGTTTAGTATGTTTACAACCCAATGCTACAAACAGTACCTAATGCAAAATATACCAGCTTAAATAAACCCAAACTTTACAGTTAGTGTACTGAATTTGCTTTTGAATACACTATTTTGTTCCGAAGTCCTCCTAGAAGCTCCCATATAAAGTTAGCACATTAACTTAATGTAGAAATTTCACTGTATTTTTATCTGTAAATATGAACAATTTGGTTACAAACTATGACTGCAACTATGAGTACCATTACTCTTCAGGCAAGTGAAAAACACAGCACTAGTTGGGGGGAAAAAAAAAAAAAATCAAGATTTACTCTTCCCTGTTTTATACATGACAAGCTGGCAATAATAAAAGATACCCTATAGTTCTACAGGTTTTCTGCAGGAATTTGCAGAACTCTAAAACCACTTTTCATTTTATTGTAGTTTCTTTACTCTGTGATTTACAAGTAACTATTGCCTTTTATATGCAGGAGGCAAAAACTAGACTGCTAATGCTGAGCCCTTATGGCTCATTTGCATATGGAGCCAAAGGCAGTTCATATTTTATTTCTCAAGGTGTTTATAAGCAGGATTTAAGTCACTATCAACAACAGGAATAAAGTATAAATTAATGAACTTTCATTCTAATAGGCTATGGCTTAAAAAGCCTACCAACTGAACTGTTTTTTATAGTATTGCACTGAACTTTAGTATTGAACTGACAGTTGAAGCCCGCACAGAACCCATTTTATAAAAATATTGCAATAAAAAAAGCAATCAATAAAATGCAGTATCTAAAAAAAATGCCAGTAGTTTAGTCCTTTCTCCCACCACAGTCTGAACTGCATCATCTGAAATAGGTCTGGGACAGTCTTTGGATACCAGCTACGTAGTTCTTTCAACATAACAGACAACCCATAACAATAAGAGAAGCAATCAGAGTTTTCTACAGTAATATTATAAACTGAAAGACAGTACCCCTGAGTGTATGTCTCAAATACCTTAGAAGGACTTGTTGCCTTTGCTCAAGGTAGCTTCAGAAATTAGACACAATTATTCTGTGACTGCATATTATCTCTACTCTGTTATTTTACTGGCACGTTGAGTCCTTTTTAAATATGTTATATTAACCCTGATAATGATATGGAGACTTCCTGCTCCTAAACCAGGAAGCTGCTTCCTAAAATGCAGTAAGTTGTCATTGCAGTGACAAGTTGCTTAAGGCTTTAGTAGAGTCTCTAATCATCTGTTCTACCTTGGGATTTCCAGCTCCACTGGTTGCCAGCTCCTTGTCAATAAGCCCCAGGTCAGGCAAGTCGGGGATGGAATCGGCAACAATCCTCACTGTCCTCTTCTGGTCACCTCCAGGTGTTCCCATCAGGATTGGGATTCTGCGGCTTCTGGCAGCCTCGAACACAACTTCACCTCTCTTCACAATTCCCTGTGAATTTACAACAGTTAAAAAAAAAGTAGTGATACAAATACAGTATTTTAGTTCTAGCCTGTAGTTTACAAATATGTACTGAACGCCTGATAACGGATTAAGCCCTACATTTTACAAGGCAAATAAAAAAATCATTTAGAAGTCCTGTTAGCAGATTTACATGCACAATCATTAAAAAAAAAAAGGGAAAATCAGCAAATCAAAAATCCCTGAATTGGTTTTAGAGGACACAACAGATGTATAAATTTAGTATAAATTCCTAGAAGAATTCTTGCTTAAAAGCCATAAAGTCTGACTACAAAGTTTAGAAATACTCACCCTATTTTACAGGTGAGGAATTGAGACTAAGAAAGATCGTCTGAATTCAAAGTGCTTTAGTTTGTGCTCAACTTGCATAGCACCCTCTGACAAGTTTAGCAATTTGATCCAAGATTTCACAAACCTACAGAAGAACCAAAAATTCAAATCAGAGTTTACATGTTCACAATCGCTAGCTGAATTCTAAGCTTTCAGTTTCTTTAATAAAAAGGCTAATACTGAAAGAATCTATGGCTGAAGGGGGAGTTGCAGAATATAAGTATGGTAAATCCATAAAAAGGAAAATAAATTCTAAATAACCTCTTACTAATAGAGAAAGGTATGGAATTGAAAAGTAACAAAGGTTGCTGACCAAGAGATACTGTACTGTCATTGAACCCATACAACAGAAGACTTTGAGCCTCTTGGATTTCAAGTACATGTGGGGAAAATAATTCAGAAATAAGTGAAAACAGAATTCAAATCTACTTCTGTGGAAAAAGTAGAAGCAGAGAGTCCCAGAGATACATAGGAGGCATAAATAATCCATTACAGCTCCCCAAAAACAAAAGACTAACAACATAATAGACAACTGTTTACAACGGACAGCTCAAAATTTAAATAACATCAAAAGCGGGACAAAGGGAAAGGGATTAAAATACAATCAAAACCAAAAAAATTAAGGAAGCAGAGCAAAAGCGTTACAACAAAATGAATATGCGCTACTCTGACTGGTTAGAGGAGGACTGTTAATACATCAAGAAATATTACCCTGCCATTAAAAAAAATTAGACCACAAACAAATGGTAGAAGGAAAGAATAAAATTCAAATGTAGCTGAAAAAATATTTTGTAAAACCATACAACAGTAATGGGTTTTGTATAGTTTGACACAGCCCTGTAAAAGAACAATGAGAATAAGGAATAATAACTGAAAAATAAGAGAAAGGGAACTGAAGAATTATCTTAGGAACAGATCCTTAAAGGAAGTAACAGCACTACAGAATGAGCCGTGTGTCCCTTGGGAACCATGGCGGGAGGCAGCAGACATGGTACCACACAAGGACTGGAAGCAGTCACCGTTCACAGGAGCCTGACCGCCTCATCCCTGCTCCAGCATCTTTAGTGGCTGAGCCTGGACGAGCTGAGGGGAAAACATGCGGGCTTATTCCAGCATCTGCCTGTTACCAAGAAAGAAAATACATCAGGTGACAATGACAGCCCGACACCATTCCCACTTACAAACAAAGGGAGACTTACCTGCTACACCTCAAGTTTTCTGGCTATAGCCTCAAGCACCAAGAAACTATCACTCATAGCACTCTGAGGAGGCATAATTTTGAGTAGAATTAACCCTGTGGCGTCCATCTTGCCATTTTATTCCCAAGAACTGAATCTCCTGTGCTGGTCCCTTGATCTTGCTTTTCTTTATGGCAAACCCAGCTCTCAGAAGAATCTCAATTACTTTTCGTCCTTTCTTGAACACTTCTTCTGCCTTGTTGCCTCACACAATGATGTCATCGATGTACTGTAGATGTTCAGGGGCATCACCCTTTTCCAGTGCAGTTTGAATTAGTCCATGACAAATAGTGGGGCTGTGCTTCCACCCCTGGGGCAGTCGATTCCAGGTATATTGGACACCCCTCCACGTGAAAGCAAACTGTGGCCTGCACTCTTCTGCCAAAGGAATTGAAAAGAATGCATTGGCGATGTCGATTGTGGTGTACCACTTGGCTGCCTTTGACTCCAGTTCATATTGGAGCTCTAACATATCTGGTACAGCAGCACTCAGTGGTGGCGTCACTTCGTTCAGGCCACGATAGTCTGCTGTCAACCTCCACCCTCCGTCAGACTTTCGCACTGGCCATATTGGGCTATTAAAAGGCGAATGTGTCTTACTGATGACACCTTGGGTCTCCAGTTGACGGATCAGTTCTTGGATGGGAGCCAGAGAGTCTCGGTTCGTGCGATACTGCCGTCGGTGCATGGTCCTCGTAGCAATTGGCACCTGTTGTTCTTCAACTCGCAACAGTCCTACAACAAAAGGATCTTCCGAGAGGCCAGGCAGATTAGACAACTGTTTGACTTTCTCTGTGTTCACACTGGCCACACCAAAAGCCCATCGGTATCCTTTTGGGTCTTTGAAATACCCCCTCTTGAGGTAGTCAATGCCCAAGATACAAGGGGCTTCTGGGCCAGTTACAATGGGACGTTTTTCCCACTCGTCCCCGGTCAAGCTAACCTCGGCTTCCAGTACTGACAGTTCTTGATATCCACCTGTCACTCCTGAGATCCAGATAGGTTCTGCCCCTCTATAACCTGATGGCATTAATGTACACTGTGCCCCGGTGTCGATTAAAGCCTGGTACTTCTGTGGATTTGATGTGCCAGGCCATCGAATCCACACTGTCCAATACACCCGATCATCCCTTTCCTCCTCCTGGCTGGAGGCAGGGGCCCTCTATTCCTGTTCTTGGTCAGAGTATTCACTGTCTGACCCTTGCCGTGCCAGGCCAGAGACTCCTTCATCAGGGCCAAGGGAGGTGATCTCAGTCTTCCTGTATCTGGGAGATCGCTGATTACTTTCTTGCGGTTTCACACCAGCTACATTAACAACCTTCTTGGATGTCTTCTTGGCAGGGGTCTTTCCTCGCAATTCATGTACACGAGCTTCCAACTTGAAGGTGAGTTGACCATCCCACTTCCTCATGTCCTCCCCCTGGTCACGCAGGAAGAACCAAAGTTCGCCACGTGTCATGCGCCTAGGTTTCCCTTTCCCTCTGACTGGGGTGGAAGAGAACTGATTTCTTGGGGTGCTCCTGACATTTAAGGCACTCGCCCGTAGAGATGAGGAGGTACCAAGACTCTCTTCAAAGTTCTGAAGCCAGGAAGAGACTGCCTCCACAGTTGGCGTACATCTTAGTCCTTCTCCCACATCCATTTCTGGATAGTACATTGCAGCCAAGCCAGCAGAATACGAGGATGGTGCACCTTTAATCACCTTCCTCCACATGGCCCGTGTGCACAGGACATCCTCTGGATTTTTAGGGGCTTCATCATTATCTGGATCACCATAGATGACTTCCAGCACTGCTAATTCTCTCAGGTACTGCACACCTTCATCTGCAGTAGTCCACTTCCCTGGGGAGTTGTCCGTAAGATCTTCCTTGAAGGGATATCTTACTTTAACACTTGAAAGGAACCGTCTCAACAGACTGCAAATTCCTGTTTCTTTTCCAATTCCCCTTTCAATTCCTCGATCTCTAGCAAGGGAACCCAGCTGTTGGGCTTCCTTACCTTCCAGCTGCTGAGCATCAGCCCCATTATCCCAGCATTGAAGCAGCCAGGCAGCAATCCGCTCACCCGGCTGGCGGCTATAGTCTTTCCGCAGATCTCGCAGTTCTGATGATGTCAGGGACCGGGTAGTTTCTGCCTCCTGTTTGAGCTCCGTTATTCCCTCTTCTGACCCCTTTGCTGAAGGACCCGCTTCTTCCTCTTCTTTTTCGTCCCTTATTAATTGAGGGTATGGACCTGTTGTTCTCCTTGTCCACTGTTTCTTTTTTACTACTGGGGCAATCTCTGCTGTTATTGTTTTTGTTTGAGTCCCCATCTCCACCACAGTCCTTTGAGAGCACTGAACTGCAGCTCGATAAGCACAGGCCAGGCCCCAGTACAGCGCTAGGAGTTGCTGATTTTCATCGGGATAGACAAGGCACCCTTCTATCAGGTGTTGTGTCAATTTTGCAGGGTTGCTTGCCTGTTCAGGGGTAAGATCCCAGGCTACAGGAGGTGATAACCGTCCTAGGAATCTGCCCAAATCCTTCCACTCCCCCTGCCACCCAGGGACAGGCCGCCTCAGGGCACATTTTGGTATTCTCTCACCCAAAATTTGCCTTCTCTTACACCAAAAACCTAATGAGCTCCACACAGCCCACAATAGGCAAATAGCATCAATGAACAGTATCAAAGAGCTAACATAAGAATTAATAAGTACTTCAGGAGCTTGCAGAATAAAACCACTCATGATGTTCCCAATTTCTTCCAGCATGTTCCTGAGCTTAGCAAAATAAAGAAAAGCAGAGCAATAAACAAACCCGTGACCAGCACAAGAGCTTGTCGCTTACTAACTGCTATAGCTATAGCACAATTAATATAAACTGCCGTTGTCCCGCCCCACGTTGGGCGCCAAAAAAGACTCTGGTGGTTTGACCTTGGCTAAATGCCAGGTACCCACCAAGTCGCTCTATCACTTCCCCCCCCCCTTCCCCTTTTTTTCTCAACAGGGCAAAGACGGGAAAGAAAATAAGAAAGGAAAAAAAAAACCCAACCCTTGTGGGTAAAACAACAGCAGTTTTAATATAAGCAAAGCGAAGCAAAGGTCCGCGTGCGGAAGCAAAAAAAGGAAAACAGATTTATTCTCTACTTCCCATTAACAGGCGATGTCGAGCCTTCTCAGGAAGCAGGGCTCTGATACGCGTAGTGGTTGCCTCGGAGGACCAAGGGTGACCCCACCCCCTTCCTCCTTTCTCCCAGCTTTATACTGAGCAGACGTCATATGGTCTGGAATATCCCTTTGGTCAGTTCGGGTCAGCTGTCCTGGTTGTGTCCCCTCCCAAGATCTTGCCCACCCCGTCCCACTGTGGGGGGGGGAAATGTCAGAAAGAGCCTTGGTGCTGTGTAAGCACCACTCAGCAGTAGCCACAACACCAGTGTGCTATCAACACCCTGCCAGCTCCCAACATAAAACACAGCACCATGAGGGCTGCTACAGGGGAAAACCAATTCTGGCTCAGCCAGACCCGGTACACTCACAAAGCAGGACAGAAAAGCAGCACTTGGCACCCTACTTAACCCTTGCCATCTAAAAATGCAGAATTGCTTTAAATAGGATGGTATGCTTTGATTTGTCACAATGATTATGATTACATTTATTTTCTGCTTGCAGATATTATTATTAAAAAAGACATTTCATTTCAATGTACATATAAAATCAAAGGAGAAAAGAAAGGCAGTGTGCCTGATTTAATTACTGTCCTGGTTCTTTCAGTAAACGATGGCTGAGCATACCAATATGAATAAGGATTTGTAACTAAACGTCACACTGTAATTATGAAAGAGCAGGAAACTGAGATACAGACTGTGATCCTAACTGCTCCATGATAACCATATGAACGCGTATCACTCCAAGTATTCTTTCATGACCCCGGACTGCTCTTTTGCCCTTCTTGTCTATTTATGAAGGAAAAACCTCTTGGCATCTAAATGATGGCTGTGATGTTCTGTGATGCTGATCTTCTAACTGCTCCATTTACCCGAACAGGATTTACAAGTACGTGTCATTAATAAAATCTGTGTCAGCCAGAAAGGAATCTAACTTATACCCAGCATTGGAACATAGCAGTCCTTCACCTCTCTTCACACCAAAAAAAGAGCCAAAAATACTAATTTGCTCAGGAAACAGTATTTTCCTTGACCCACTGAGAATACACAGCACGGGCCAATCATCTGTATCTCAGACACGTTTTAAACACGTTCTGAAGGACGCACAGCCAGAAGCTAGTGTTACACGCCTCCTGCAGCTCACCAGCCAGGCTCCTTCGCAACTCAAATTTTCATGTAAAACACACTAAGACTTTCAAGATAAAGTTAAATTGGTAGCAGTTCTGGAGGTTTCTTCCCTCATTTAAAATTGGATTAAGATACACCATTCACTTACATAAATAACAGAACAGAAACAGGACTCGGACTCTCAGTTTAGTAGGACTTTTCCAGAATGCTGGAGGACTAACTTTATAGTAGCCTATGATTTCTGTTTAGTTTCATTCCAATTTAATACTAACTTCTTCTCTAGTCATTACTTCTTCTTCTCCTTCCTTTCAGTGACTTAAGCATCAATCCTCCTAAGAACACGCCTAGCCACAAGCATGCAATGGTTATTTTTGACCAACACAAACACGCTCTTTTCATTTGATAATGCTACCTATTCTTTCACTGCAAAGCCCACAAAAATCCGTTTCCCCCGTCCCCAGTGCTCTTTCAGAAGCTGTAGATCAGGGTTAAAAGAGTTTAAAAGATGACAAGTTTTATTTCATTTCCCTGCAGACCTTAAGTTACTCCATTAGTGTGTCAGATTTATTAAACAATGCTTTGGGGAAAATGTGTAGCTTAGTACAAGAGGTCATTCTGAAAATACAGAAATCCCTCTGTTTCTAACTTTTCTAGCTATGGAGAAACCAGCTGCATGTGACTCTCCGTTCTACACTTCGAAGCCACGATGGAAGTTGGATGTACATGTGAAATCAGGCCACAGTTCTGGCTCGTGCTGCTCTCCCTTCACAAGAAGTTTCACAGAGGAATAGCGAGCATTTACTCAGTGAGTCTTTTTCCCTTGCAAAATTAAAAACTACCATGAACTTCCCACTTTAATTGCTATTAGGATATCTATAGAGTGGTGTTATTGATCAGTTTTTGCTATGGTCATTATTAGTACTGCTTACTTTTTTATTATGTCCAAAATCTGTAGTGACAATGCAAGATGCTACTGAGTGCCTTTTTGGCAGAGAGACAAAGCTCTGTTACTTACCATCACAACCTTTATATTTACAGGTTTTGAACAAAATAAACTGAACTGTTATGACACATTTCAAGCAGAAAACTGAAGGGGCAGTTTAACCTGTTCTGTAATGTGTACATCTCTGAAGGTGGCACTTGGGAATGGTGAAGCTTTCAAAAAACCTCAAGGAGTTGCGTGCCCAGTTCCAATTAAAAATCAAAATATGTCATTGTTTTTAAACACAGAAACATAATTTGCTGCCAATGATCCACTAAGGTAATTTGAATGTTTTATTTTACTCATAAGTATCTCTTCTCTGGTTCTAAGCTGTTGTCTGACAAAAAAATACAGAGTTAGGATCTTTTTTTCCTATTCTCTATTTAAAGGCAAATTAAAAACACTGAAAAATCTGTTTTCCTTGCACTGACAAACACAAACGGATTACACGGGCAACTTTGTCAGACTCTTGGAGACAACTTCTGCTGTGCCAGAAATCTCAGGAAAACATCCAGCAAGTGCCATCTGCCCCATCTGAGTCTCTGTGCCAGTGACACTGTCCTACAAAAGCAGCTGCCCCTGCCCAGAGCAGAGCAGTGCTGGGCCAGAGCTCGCTGCCCAGGCACGCTGCCCTCCGCAGAACCTGCTGGCTCTGGCAAGAGCCCCCCTGGGCTGGAGGATTGGCCCCGGCACCACCGGCTCCTGCAGCCCCCGCGGCGGGCACCCAACAGCCTGCTCCTGGCTTCAGTGGGTCCCAGCTGACCCCCAGCTGCAGGGCTGCCTTTCCGTGCTTTGCTCTCCAAACAAGTAGGGTCACTTCTCAACACAGCGTACTTCTCTGTGCCCTTATTACATTTAGAAGATGGTTCACATTTCAAAAGCAAGCAAATTTCTTTCTGTTTTACAGTTTGTAACTACCTGTGGTAATGACCCACTACCAGCACTGAAGTTTTTTGTACTTTTTCTTTAATAGCATTTTTATTTGTCCCACTCCTGGTGCGGAAAAAAAGGCAAAACAAACCAAAAAGACCCACCACAAAACACTGAAGTGTTCTGTCTATGACTGCCAGAATACTCAGGACTGAGTCAAAGACCTCAGGAACCAAAAGCATGGATTTCTTCAGAGCCAGTCCTCTGGCTGCAGGTTGGTCTGGTGAGCCATGCAGAAATTCAGTTCTGCCACAGATGGAATCTAAAACACATGCTGACGGCTGCACTCCCCAGAGGTAACTCCCTCACTCTGCCTCACAGAGATTCTAAAAATAAAAAGACAGTAGCCAAAAAGCTCTCTAATTGCTTGTACTAAATATTCTAAACATGACTCCAAGCAATATCAGTGTTTGGATATACAGGGAAGGAAATGTAAAAGAGACAGTAAATGAATCAAAGGTGCCAAGGTTTTGTCTAGACTAGAGATGAGCATCACATTCAGCAGCGAGCCCTCTGGAAAGCTTGTACTGGTGCCAGAGCCAAAGAACAGACTCTACAGGCACAGTCTGCCTCATCAAAGAAATTCCACTGTCAGTCATCGAGTGCTGAAAATAAGACTCACCATCTCTTTAGAACCAGGATCTGAGCACAGCAAAGAGCAACAGGAAGAAAATGCAGACCAAAAAGATAAAAAACCCAGTTTCAAACTGGAAGCATTGAAAGCAGAAAAAAGTGAGGCTAAAGGTGGTGAGGGGTGTCGAGAAGAAGAGATAAGGGCAAGAACATATCCTTATCACCTGGACATTAATAATTTTTGCTTTTTTTCTTCTAGTTTTATTTCAGCCACCTTCTCTATCACAGATCAACAAAATAAAATGAGCGACTCAGAATGCAAGGGAAAAATAACTTGGAATTTGAATCCATTAAGTTTGAAAAGTGAGATGTGACAGCCAAACTGGTTTCATAAATTAAGAATCTTCCCAGCCTCATGGATCATCACTGACATCTCAAAATGAACATTTTAAAATAACTGAGATATTTTAGCTTGAAGTACTGAAAAAATTGACAGAGATCTATTCTTGCATTGTTCTCGCTGTGATGCAACATGAAAGGACAAGAAATTTTGTCCCACCACATTATGGCAATGGCTTGTCTGCTGATTAAGGGACAAGAGAAGTGGGATCCTGCAACACCTTGGGTTGGCTCTGGTTTATCAGTCAGCTTTAAATAGCACACACCATACTACCACAGCCATCAGGACATGGCAAACAGAAACAGTAAGAAAACTGTACAGCAGCTGTAAGTGGCTGCAGGGCACAGCAGAGCTTTTCCCTTCGTGTCTCCCCCTGACCTGCAGTTTTGGTGGTACCAGTCCCAAAGCACTAGCAGTGACTGCCTGCTGCCCCCTGAGCTGTGCAGCACACACACTGCACAGCACTGAACCCCAGGGCTGGGATTTAGGTCAGCAGCAATGACCTGCACACAGCGCTCCCAGCCTGGGCTCCAGGGGTAAGCACTGCTCTCCCACCGGCTTTTAGAACAGCCTAAAAACGGCTGCCAGCCCAAGGCAGTGCCTGGCCCTTCCGAGGCGGCTCTGCGGAGGGTTCTCAATGGCTGCAGCTGAAGCAGAAGCTGTCTGGGAGAGCCCCAGCCTATGGCTTCAGGCCTTCAAGCTTTATTCAGCATTTTCCAGTCGTTTTTCCCCCAAATGAATGTTAGCAGGAGAGGACATCCAGTAGCACCAAAACCAGATCCTGGCATTTGTCTTAATTTATAACATAAAAGAAAAGAGACTTTGCATTATTGGATATTACAGCCATGTTTATGAATCCACCTGCAAAAACAACTTGTTCCTTCCAGCTCTAAGAGCCAAAGAAATTTAACTATGTTTCAGTTAGTACTTAACTGCTTACTTTCAGGAAAGCAACACAATTTTGCTAATTTTTTAGAAATGAAGTCATGCTGATTAAAACACTATAATCAATAAATATGAAATAAAACTGATTTTTTTGATATGGGTGAAGACTTCTTTAATTTTCCTGACATTACATCACTTGAAAAATAAAACTGCAGTTAATTTTATACATGACTACTTACCCAAAGTATTCTCATGCTGTCATGGATCAATGCTGGAAGCACAGTCTGTGTCTCAGCAGCACTCAGTGATCAATGTGATTGTCTGAGCAGCCATCAGAGAAGCCGTTATGTTAAAGATTAGCTCCTGAAGACACATCAACACTATCATCACCGTTATCTCAAATGGCCTGTTTACTACACAAAATTACTCTAAAAATGTACTTTTTCATCCCATATTGAAAGTATGTTTTAAAAATCAAGCACAGAAGATGTTTGTTTTTAGCAGCAACCCTTTCTATCTTTCTCCTACTCCAGAAGTCTCGCAGCACACCAGACTACCAGTTACAGCTCAATCAGGTCAATTCTTAGAAGGACCCAGGCTCAGATGTTTGGTTTGACACTACCAGGTGTTGTGTTGGCAGTGTGTTCACAGCCCAGAAAAAAAGTCCAAGTATCAGCTGCTCCTAGAGACTGTGGTCTGCCTACAGCACCCAGCGTGACCCAGTGCTCACTTCTGGACGGCAGCTCACCTGGGACAGGATTTGTTCCGCAGGGGAACTTCCAGCACTGCACATGCAATGCCCCTTCAAGGCCCTTGCTCTCACCAAGTCCAACTCCATTAACTAGTTTCTATAGTCTAAAGTAAGTTGGAAAAATCTTTAGCTTATGACACAGCAGAATGGAAAGTGGACAGACCTTGAAAAATTGGGTCACTGGTGTATCAGTTTCCCACCCCATGTGGGCAAGTGTTGCTGTGGAGACTATTGCACTGTAACTGAAATACCGCTGCTTCAAAGTGAAGTCTGCCTTAAGGATCTTTTTAACGAAAAAGAAAAATTAACATTTTTAACACTGCTAATCCTTCCACAATTGCCCAGAATAACACTGGTGTTTATCTAGTCTAAGAATGCACTGGGTTTCGTTTCAAAGGCGCAGAGATAACCTCAGCTGTGTTCAGACACACCTCCAGCAGCAGGCCAGGCAGCCCTAACGGCAGGAAAACACCATTTCATACATCAGCCAGCATGCTCACCGAGAACAGCAGATGCAAACCAGCCCTGAATGGCACCACCCCACATTTCCACTCAGAAAGAGATTTCTGTGAGCTTGGGTTCGACAGCTGACACAGCAGCTCAGCGAACTTGGGTGCTACCTTATTATTACGGGTTCTATTAGAATCTCTGTAATTAGGGAACTGTCAGCACTCCCAGTGTGAATTCTTTTCCAGGGGTTAATAACTGAGCTGTAAAATCTGCTTTGGGAGGGGATTTTGCATCTGGGTGTGAAACCCTTTTTCGGTGCAAGAAAAAAAAAAGGGGTCTGCGTTTTTCCTCTTTTCTCTGAATATGGAGAATTATAACGCTTGAAAACACCTGAAAGCATTCTGAAATACAATGCCTGTAACAATAGAGCAGCACTTCCAGAGTTTTTAAGAAAATAATTCAATACGAATGTCTTCTTGTGGTTGTGTGGACATAAAATGGACAAGAGATTTATGAGATGCAGAGGCAGCTCCTGCCAGCGGACTCTCTGCTGACTTTAGGCAGGTACCAGTGTCCCGGTGATTCGCCTTCCCTGCCTCTGGGAGAAGGATCATTGGTGTAATGCTCTACCCATGAAATGCTCTCACCGAAACCCAGGGAACACACTGTGTGACTGACAGGTCCTTTTTCATACAACACACACCTGCTGACCCTTGCACACCTGCAGACTCCACCTGCTTCACATGCCCAGAGGTGCCGTGTGTGTGACAAGTCAGGCACCTGCAGACATTCAGTGTCACTCCATCGATATACCCGGCCCATATGATCAGTGAGAGGGCTAATACCAGGTTCAGGATCCTGATTACACCTGAACGTTGGAGAGAGCTTAACATACATATTACAATAGCCTGACCATTTGTTAGTGCCCAAATAACTGTACCAGGAAATCCTTCTAAGCTGTTTAATCAAATATTAAAAAATGTGAACAAGGCTTTTTACTCCAAGATTTTCAGAGTCACCACTGCTGGTATTACCTTTGGCCACCTCCCTATGTACACCTGATCAGAAATCGGTGTTATAAAAACTGATCTTTTTAAATCCTACAGAACTTTTTTGCCTCTCAAAAGCAGAACCTCCCATATATGAAAGGTAAACCAACAACAGAACAGCTCTTGGAAGTAGCACAATTAGAAAAATTGCCCTAATTTCAAAACTGAACAAGTTAACTCTTCCAGGCACTATCACAGGTACACTTCTTCCCTGAGGGTTTCAAACAGAAGGACTCACATCAAGAGACTTGAAGCCTGATGCTGCAGCCTGGCCATCAGCAGGATCTCAGGGCAGTTTGTGCAGGGAGATACTGCAGTGATCAGTCTCTTCCACGGCATCACACTGACCAGAACAAGGAACCACTGTATCTGCACAGGGAAAGTGAGCTCCGGGCTTTAATCCTCTGACACTACATTCACAATCACTTAATACTTGCAATGCTTCGTCTTTAAGAGTATAACAGTACCTTTTTTAGAAAATAAATAAATAAAAGGCTGCTCACTAAGTACTTAAGGCACAAGCTAAATGACAGCAGAAATCAGAACAAGTGAAATAGTTGAAATCAACACTTCATTGTACCAGGACCACTCACAATGTACACATGTTCTCACTGCAGATAAAAACACTATTATTTGCCTATAACTATGGCTTCAGGAAATGGGTAAAAAAATTGCCTTTGATTCACTACTAGAATTACATTATTCCTTCAAATAAATCTGAACAAGCAAAAAAAAAAAAAATTTCTTGTTTCACTCCAGGTAAGTGGTAAAGATAAAACACACACTCAAGTACTCCTTCCTACCACGTCAGACAATCTGAACATCCAAATTCCTGGTACTGCTCAGAACCTGGAACTGCAGGAGGCAGACAAGGGAACCACCGGGTGGTGTGACAGTTAGGGATGCTTTAATACATAGAACACCCCTGGTTTTCTTTACATCTCTACTTTCTCATAACAGAAAACAACTATGAAAAAGAAAAGTCTCACCTAAGCCATTGTTTGCAGCAAAAATCTACCATAGGTTTAAGTATTTTACTGAGCAGAGATCAACTTAAAATTAAATCCACAACAGAGTCTGGGTTTAGAAGACAATGTTAAATTGATAATAGAACGACCACACATATTTTTCCTGAAAAAACTGAAGGTTGTCTGTCTGTTACCTTTGGATTCAAATGACAAGTATTTTAATAAAGCCTTGTTGATGTGAATATCCTACTGCATCACTGCACGATGGAGAACCCCGCGCGTAGCAGATCGTGTGAACTGTGTGGCAGAACCTGGGAGGCCTTTGCCTTGTCTGAGCCTCTGCAGCACTTTAACCACCCCCTGAACTAAAGCAGAAGTGCAGCTTCCAAAGGGCTTGTCCACAAGGAGCCAGTGGCACCACACTGTCTCTAATTGTTCTAACGCAGAGTTATCTTACAGAGTTCACCAAATACTAGATTTCATAGTATAGTCAACCAAGATGACCCAGCAATTTACAGGAACAAACCAAGGCCTCGTGTTTTACAACTAAATTCAGATTCAACTGACATACAGAATGAACTTTGCAAGCAACAAAGAACCTCCAGTAAAGACCATTACCAAAAAAACCCCCCAAACCCCATACACTTAGAAAAACTGCACAAGGCCAGAGGAACACATTTTATCACCATTTTAAACAATGTTTCAAGAGGAGACAAAGAAAAAGCAAACAAACAACAACACCCACACCACTCAAACCTCAAAGTGCTATTTTAAAAACTACCTTGTAAAATCATCATCATCCAAAGACTTCTCAGAATTTTTTCATCCAAATGCCCTGGGTGGTTTGTAGGTGTTACCGGAGCCACACACCCACCCTACAGACAATGACATTACAGAAGGGTAACTTCAGACAAAGTTATACAAGGTTCTCGCTGATGGTCAAACACCAGAACAGCGTCAGAGTTTAAAGCCATTTCCAACTTCAGAATTTGGGATTTCCCACAAACTTGGGAATTTTCAGAATCAGACTCATTCATTGTTAAAGAATAAAACTTCAGCAACTGCGTGTACGTCTCTATATGTGGATCTCCTAAGTTAAATTTACTTCTTGTACAAAGTACATGAAGATCTCAATTTTCAGTATCTTCTTTCTTCTAAAAACTAGGAAAAAGCTTGCTGAATCTTATTCAGGGAGTGCAAAGTTCCGACAGCTCATTTAGTCCATTACAAGCCTCACTACCCAATTCCAGCTGCAGTCTGAATGAGGGAATGGGTCAGTGTGTGCTGCTTGGCCTCTTCCACGAGCAAATAAAAGGTCTCTCTTCTCAAAATCGCTATTGATACAGAAAATCCATACTGGCAAAGAAAGTTAATACACTGTGGATTTAACTGGGTGAAAAATTACTGTATCCTCATTTTTTACCTGAAAGAAAACAAATTATTTGCAGAACGAGATGTCTGTAATCAGCATCAGTCAGCTGATAAATGTCCTATTGCTGCTTCACTCTCAGTAATATATAGATGTGCACACTGAATACTTCTGAAAGTACTCAACTGCTCTAAAGAAGCCAATTTCCTAAAGCAAAATCTTATTCTACTTCAAACAAGAGAAAGAGCAAACCACCTTAAAGTTTTACTGTACATACTGTCAGATGATACTCATTCAAGTTACAAATTCTTTTCAAACAAGTAACTACTTTTGAACTACACGGCCTTACCTGTACTGCTCTTAAGCAAGTTGTCTGTCATAGGTTTTACTACAGAATTAAGCAGAACGGGACAGCGTATGAAGAAATAAATTAGTGTAGTTGGAATATAAAAAAAAAGTCATGGAAAAAGTATTCCTAGAAAGCAGAGCTTTAAATTTAAATATAATTAAAAATGTATAAATAAATGAAGCAACAGGGTATGGAAAATTATGGTGCTGCGTTTCTAGTCCACACAGATTGGTGTGCACACTTAATTATTTAGGGATATTACAATGAAAACCAGAGTTTCTTGACCAAGTTCCACCAACTACGGTCTCATGATGGCCACCCGAAGGCAAACAGGTTCAGTAAGAACTGTTCATCCAGGTTTCAGCTCCAGCCACTCAAAGGCACTTCTGAGGGGTGCCACACAGGTTTGTAGAAATTAAAGAGTAAGGTCAGAAGCACAGTCATCAATCACGAGACTGCAAGCCAAACCAGCAGAGGCAGCAGGAAAGGTTACAGCTAAGAATCCTACAAGAATCCTGAGGAAAAGAAGAGGATTGAGGGAAAAAAAAGAGGAAAAAAGATGATGATAAGGCAAAGTAAGTTTTATAGACAAAAGTGATCTTACAGAGAGGAGAGTGAGGAATATTAGAAGAAACCATTTGAGAGAGAGAAAAAGCAAAAGCCTTACTGCTAGCAGAGCAGTGCAGAGGCAGAATTCTGTTTTCCTCACTCTATGTTTGAAGCTCAGGTATCTCCAATCCACCTCCTGTCAGCTGCCCATGGACAGATCCCAGCACCTACATGGAGCTGGCACAAATTTAACCAAACACTGCACTTGTACATCTGTACAGACTAGACCACAGAAACAAAGCCTGAGTCACCTTCTAAAATCCACAGCAGTTTGATCAATGGTAAGGACACAGAAGGCATTATCAGAACAGCACAACCTCATCCACAGCTCCGTATCACCCACCGCCTCCTTGTTCACCTGCCACGTACGCCCATTCCTTCTCCTCCAGCCCAAGCCCACATCCTCACAATCCATTCATTTTAATTAGTCTTTCATTCCTATGCCATTAAATTCCATATTCTAAGCGGTCTTCTGAACACAATTTTTGGAAGAAGCACATTCTACAATAAATGAAGAGAGTAAAAACAGAGAAACATAGACAATGCAGAGGCATAAGGAAGGGACGTTGATGCACCAAATAGTAACAGAAACAATTCCCCCTCATTCTTAAAACCTAGCAATCCTCTATCCAATCTTTAAAACAGACAACGCTCATTATACAATACATAAGCACTGTCAACATCCACAAAAACACACATATTACATTCTGAACACATACACTAAACACACTCCTATTAAACCAACATCGCTATCTCACAGGCTGGGATAAAGCACCCTGCTTACTGCAAAATTCTTAAACAGAACTAAGTGGAAAGGGTTGTGTGACATTTCACATGCAATTATACTTTCTGAAGTCAACAGGCTCCACTATGCAGAACTACAGGTGTTCATCTAAAAAAAAAATTAACCTTAAGATAGATCCATACGTACGTAGAATTAGACTAGCAAACCTGTGTGTGCTGTACACGTGTTAAACAGAAAACAACCCTTGCTCTTTGCCACTGCTCAGTACAAAGCATCACTTACTGTACACGTATCCATGGAGTTGGTTCTAATGAATTATGGCATTAAGGTGAGTTAAATCAACAGAAGAGTCTGGTGCCAGGACAGTTTGAATATACATCAGTACAAATTCACTCTCCTACCCTTTCTAAACAAACCTGGTGTTGAAATACACCTTTGTATGAATCCAGCAGATCTTGCACTGACAATGACTGAAATCATGAACTGGACTGACAGATCAGAGCTGCTGTGTCATTTCGTAAGTCTTCCAAGTGATCATGGTGCATTTGTACTCCCACCACAAGGTTCCTAATGCGGATAAACATGTGAAGACCTGACTGTGAGGCACTGTGGACCTCACATGCATCAGCTACATCATCCATGCAAAATGAAGCTGCACACATTAGCTAATAAATGAACACAAACAGAAATCTGCTCCAGAGAGCTCCCACTGCTGGCTGAAGTGCAATGATTTTGAGATCTGGTCACCAGCACTGGGACCCAGACCTCTCCCAGTTCAGGAAATACTGTATTCCCACAGACGGAAACTGCTTTTAATCTTTACTTGGAGATTCTGTTTGCTGAACTTGAGGCAGCTGCAGCTCTGAGTTGCAATAAAACTGCATGTAGCAGGAGCATCAATCACCTCCTTCCTAAATATATTCACAAAAGCTGGAAACAAAGATTTTTCACACATCAATGAGCAGGGAATACATATTGTTAAGTGCATTGCTTTAATCCATTAGCACGGGAGTCACTTTAGTGTTCGCTTTAATGATTAATGCAAGAATCAGTCCGTGCTAAAAACATTATGCCTGTCCAGTTGTGGGATCTTCTACATATTTTCCAAAACCTATTCTTCCCCATACCTTTTACCATTCATGCATCCAGAAAAATGCTTTCTGAGTTTTAATTTGGAATCTGTAATAAGGTTCAAACAAGAGACAATGACTCTCATTTATCAATTAACATTTATCACAGCAAATCATAATGCAGCTGTGTTTCAGACAGAAAGCATTTCTATGGATGAGATGGGAGTAGCAATTTCAACGAAATAAAGTCATAAGCGTCACCATCAAGCTCTATGCATACTCTGAGAATGCAATTAGAGTGATCTCAACATACAACAGGTCTGAACTACTGAACTGCAATTAGTAAAACCCTTCTCAAATGTGCTGTATGGACAAAAAAAGACACCGAATGCACCAGATTTAGAAACCAACAGTGTAGCTGCGCTTAGTAAAGTACTAAATTAACTGCAAAAACACATGAGCCAGCTCAAGGGCTTGTTTACTAAGTGTTAAATACATCTTACACAACTTCACTGGGTTGTTGAAACAGAGTCCTTCAGACTAAGAAATGGGAATGCTACGTGGCAGGAATGCCCCAGCCAGGCAGAAGAACACTCCTGTGCTTGGCAGTGCCCTAAAACACAACAGCACAGGTCAGACCAGCCCTGATGGCTCAGCAAAGGAAATTCCCATGGAGCCTCCCACTCCTCTGCTGCAATCCTTCACATGAGGCCAGCTGAGGGAAGGGCTCTAAGACCAGCACGAAGAGTGCAGTGCAGTCTGGAACTGCAGAGGGCTCAGAACAACATCTGCAGGGGGGTGCAACCTGCATCCTAAGCCATTTACCTACTCAGCCGGGGCACCAGCTGGAAGTCCCTGCGGCTGTCACACTGCTGCCAGACATGGTGCTTTCCATTAAGAAAGCTCATCAGTCATAAACGTGTGTACCTCAATAATATTCAAAAAGTAAAGGAAGGGTGATTGCAGACCGAATCTGGCAGTATGAATCTGGTTCTTGTTTTCAGTACTGAAAGAAATACATTCATCGTTTTTCTTGATTTTTTTTTTCCTTTTAAAATATTTCCTTTCTTAAGGGTAGAAACAAAACACAATATTGATTTTCCTTTTTGTTTGCTGTCAGGTCTGCCAAATCCCCCAGCCAACAGTTGTGAGACACTTCAACCCCTCCTGCCTCCCCAGGTGGGCTCTGGCCTCCTCTCCCACCCAGGGGCCTCATCGCCCCCTCACCCTTTCCTGCTGGCATGGGTGCTACCTGGGCATAGAAGAAATCAAATCAGAGAACTTAATTAGTTATTAAAAAAAACCCAAACACACCCACATCACCACAAACAAACAAACAAAAAACCCACAAAAAACAAACTCTGGTTTTTTTCACCTGTTTTCTTCCCTCCTTCCCCACCTTTCACTGCACTTAGATAACAGATGCATTTGATGAACCATGTGCTGGCTCTGGGTCTAAGGCACAAGCGAAGGCTATTTTTCTTGAGGGCCATTTGACAGAGAAAGTTGCAGGGGGAAAAAAAAAAAACCATGCTCTTGCCAAAGCTTCAGCCCCCCCAGCTCCCCTTGGCCCATGCTGAGGATGGCAGGAAAATTACCCAAGGCAGAGCTCTTCCAAACAGAGAGGTCTGGAAGCTTTTATCACATCACTGTTGGAAGTCTGGCAAAAACGCTCCAAAATTGCAGGAAAATATCCTGAGGATACATCTTCCTCTTCCTGTTCTATGAGCACAGCTGTAATAAAATTTCCCTACATTTTACAGAATCTTTAAGGATAATCAGTATATGCATGTTTCCACTTACTGTTTTGAATTCTTATTTTCAGAATATTTTTGGTAAGTCAGAACAACAGAACCAAAACAAGGTCAGTTCCGAGTCCTATGACCACTTCTTCAATGCTTCGCCTTTCATTTTTTGCCATGTTTTTCAAAATTATTTTTTTTTTTGTTCTAGATCTATGCTTTTAGGGCTTCTACTGCAATTGCTTGAAGAAAATTCTACCACATTCTTTTCTTTCTTAAAAATGCTCCAATATTCAAAGGGATTTTGTTGACAACTAGTTTGATATGAAGTAACAACACAGAACTCCCAGCAATCATCACCTAATATGCATTAGAAAAGAAGTCCCTGAGACAAGATGCTCTGTTAAACAGGTATTAAGAGCAGATTCCAGCAGAGATGACAAACACCCCAGGCTTACCTCCACCCAAAGAAACAAACCATCAGCTCCTTTTATACTGGTCACTGAAAAGCTGACAGGTGGTGCCAACTACAAGCTGCTGTTCATGAGACTTTAAATAAATAAATACACCCCAATCCAACAGCAGTATACCAATGTTACTGATTTGATATGTTATTGATTTAATATAGATTAGTATTAATTTGTTTAATTTTAATAGGTCTATAGAATTATAAGAGATATTTAGTAAAAATCCTATGCTGCATTTGCACTCTATACAGGAACCGAGGCTACTACGAACCTCCCCTGTACAGCCCTGTACCAAGGCTGAAAGAATTGGTCAGAATCACCTAGTAGGAACATTTAGAACTATAGCTAACAGGCTTAAGATTCAAGATAATTTTACTTATAAGGTATTTAATAACCTGAAAGAATGCAGAGAGATGTCAGAATCCAAATTAATGGGAAAATAGGGAAATCGGCTGAAGCAACATGTAAGTTTAAGCCAAGAAAGTGTCCTCAGGCAATAGGTAACTCCGACAGGGGGAGATCGCGACCACCGACTCATTACCCACCGACTCACATTACACCCCAGACCCATTTCCAGGTGCTTCTGGACTCTACTGTGCAGAATCGGAAATAGGAGGAGAGTATGATAATGATTTCCAGGAATTGTTATGTTTATGCATGAATACTTAATGAATACGTATGAGTACGTTCCACATAAGATGTATGATTTTGGTGCATGGTGTGCGTCGTTGGTGAAAGGATTCACCCGTGCACCCGGCCGTTAATAAAGAAGTGTCTGCTTATCTGCATCAAATTGGTGTTGATAAGTTTTATTCCGAGTTTTTCGGTAACATGAGGGAAATACCAAATTCCCCATTCTTTCTTATTCAAGTGATTACATGAATACATAAAAGCCTCGTTCTTTGTTTCAAAATAGTTTTTAACATTATGAAGAGTTTGATATGCAAGTGCTGACCCTTCTTAGTTACACCAAATCAAAACATAAGTTAGTCCAAGTTCTGCAGTTTTTGTTCCTGAATGAAAGTGTGAAGCTAGACAAAGACTACAAAACCAGTTTGTGTCAGAGAATGATTTTGTCACCAATACGCTAAATTTGGTAGAAGACTAAATTAAATATCTACAAATACTATGTATGATTAATCAATACTGAGAACATTCTAAGGTAAAATAGCATGTGTAGCTCAGCAAAACATTTAAAAACGCCAGAGAAGGCACTGGCTAATAAGTAGCCTTGTGAAAGCTGCAGCTCTTCAAGGCTCCTTCTGACTATTCTTCTGACTTATACAGAAAAGTTTTTTAAGTATTCATTTCAAAAGAAAGAAAAAAGTAGTAATCCAGACTAGCTGAATGCACACTGCTTCCTACTGAGTAAGAAACATCTTTAAGTTTTGGCAGCAGGTAGCTGCGATCCTGACTATCCTTGATTACCCTTTTGGAACATGCTGAACTTTTAACAAAGAAGAAAACATTCGTTTGCTTTATTTGAAGGGCTAGCAAAGTGAGACTGTAAAGAAACAGAGTACTCCAATTCCATGGGATTGCTTTACTTGTAGAGTTTCACCATGAAATTATTGAATAGCTCCATACCTAAATGTAAGAAGTCAGCTGTAATCAAGTAAGTAAAACATACCATTAATCAACAAACTTTATACAATTAAGTACATTACAAATATGGATGTCTGAGACTCACAGCCTTGCAACAAAACATGAGCAGCCAGTTCATGAACATCTCCCAAACCAACCAAAGCCACAAGCAATGACCGTAAGGAGTGTATTACAAATTTATCGTGCTTGCAATATACTCCCCCCCCCCCCCCCCGCCTCAGTCCGAATGATTTGCACTCAGCTCCCAGGTCTACTTTTTTCTTAATTCTGCCAGCCTCTGGGGAAGGAGAAGGCGCATGTACCAAGACCGCTGCGCCCTTCCGCCGCACAGCGGCACCCAGGCCGACCCCCGCCCGCCCAGGCGCTACTCACAGCGCTGCTTGGGCTCTATGAGCTTCATGGGCGCGTCCAGGAGGCGGCGGAGGCCGGCAGGACCCTGGGCGCCGCCCGACGCGGGACACGGCACAGCACGGCACGAAGATGCCGCCCGCCGCCCGCCCGCGTTTGTGCCGGGCCGCCGCTCCCCGCCCGCCGCCGCCCCATTGGCGCAGGGCGGGCCCGGCCCACGCGGCAGCGGGGCTGTGCCCGGGCGCCGCCGCCGCATTGGCCGGCACCGGGGGCCCTCGCTCCGCCCGCCCGGGCCGCCACCGGCGGGGGGGAACGCCCGCGGCGCGGGAGCCGGGTGGCCGCCAGCCCCGGCCGGGCGGCGATCTGCAGGGCAGGACCCGCGGCCGCCTGACAGCGGGGCCGATGGCGACGCCGGCCCGGCCGGGCCGCGGCAGCGCCGCACGGAGGGGGCCGCCCCGCAGTGCTGCCGCGCTGAGCCCGCCGCGCTCGTCACTTACGTGGCCTGTGCCGCCGGCCCGAGTCCACCCTCCGGCGCAGCCGGCATTTCTTGGCCGCGGAGCCGTGGCTGAGCGGCGGCAGCTCCGGGCGGAGCAGCAGCGGGTGCGGCGCCTCCCCGCAGCCGCCGTGGCTCAGCGGCTGGCTCGGGGGGTGGAAGCCGTTCTGCAGCAGCCCGCCGAGCAGCGAGCAGGAGGCGGCGGGCGATGGCGGCCCCGCCGGGGCGGCGGGCTGGGCACGGAACGGCTCCCCCATGGCGGCAGACCTCTCCCCTTTGTCTCCCGGCTCAGCTCTGGCTGGGCGCGGTGGAGCCTCCGCTCATGCCGGCGCCCGTGCCCGCAGCTCCGAGCGCTGGGGATGCGGCGCCCGCCCCCCGCCGCCGGCAGCGCACGGCGCAGGCGTCCTGCTCGCAGCGCGCTGCAGAGGGGCGGCCGCCGTCCTCCGCCGGGGACACGGCGGCGACCCCCCGCCTCCCCAACGCCCGGCTAACATGCGCGTTCCCGGCCGCCGCCGGCACCTGCGGGGCTCCGGGAGCGCGCCGGGGCGGGGGGCGCTGGGGCGGCCCCCACTCGCACGGTCCCCCCGGCAGCCGGCACCCCTGGCCCCAGTAACCGGCTGCGGGGTCATTTTCGCTTCAGGGCACCCACCCGCACGCTCCTGTGACTCGAGGTGTGCCTTGTACCCCGCACAAAAAGTTACTTGGGCATCAGCATCAACATTCAAGTTTTTGTCTGCGTAGTCACGTTGTTTCCTCAACAGCTTAGTGGGGCTAGTGTGACCTTGAATGCGTCTGACCTCGTGCTTTTTTAGTATCTTGGCTTTCCCTGTGCAGCACTGGTAATCCTGTGACACTGATTTACTCTCTGACCCTTGAGACAGCCAAGTGTAAAAACACCATTTTCTGAATGAAATATATTAAATATCAAGTGGACATAAAACCGGGTGAGCTGTGCTGTGGTGCCATGCATGTACTTGAAAAGAAGCGGTAATTGAATTCTGGCCCTGCACATGAAGGTCATTTCTTCACACAAACTGCCAGTCCCTACATGGATGATTGTTCTTAAACTAAAACCAGGTCACATCGTCTCTCCTCCTTACACCTAAAATTAGTACAGGACACAGGCCCTCCCCTGAAAAACACCTACGAAGAATGAAGAGCTATTCTAATTGCCTCCAGAAAGGGACATTGTATTAAGCAACTGCTTCCTAAGAGGTAATGTGACATTCTCTCCCCTTCTGGGCTAGGGACACAACATTATATTTAGGTAACTGGGAGCAAGCCACAGAAAAACAGGCGCATGAAGCTGGGGAAACAAAGAAAGCACGTTTGAGAACAAAGAACAAGTAGAATTTTCTCCCTAAAAACCAGTAACTAGTGTTCTGATGATTAAAACACTCCAAATTTTCCTTTTCCTCATATCCTAATGCATAAGCAACTGTTGTAATTGCTAGCCCAAACGCGATTGCCCTGAAGAGGGCAGGAAGGCAAGCATGCTATGTATGTTTACTGTAGAAGGAGCTGTAGTGCTTCCAAACCTGTGAAATTCTTTGAGAACTCCCTAACTTACTGAATTATGTTTAAACCAAAAACAAGGCGGCCGCTGCCTTGACTGGCAGGGACCTTCATACCACTTGTTAGCAGTTCTAGGCAGCTGGCTGGTTACGCTTTGCCAACTTTCCTTGTTAATTCAGACCTCTCAGGGCATGAGGAATCCTTGCTGCTCTGTCCCCAGCTGGTAACGGTTGCCCCTTTCTCTATGTCTGACACAGAAACTGACTCCACAACCAACCCACCTGATGCAGAACAGGGGATCATTCCTGCAAATCTGTTTTTCTCTGCAACTGCAGAGCAGACAGATAGGCAGTTACTGTATCTCAGCTGAAGGGTGGCAACTTTTTACCTTAGTGCAACAAAAGGAAGTCACCTTTAACTGCACGCTTACATTCCCTTGTGGTCGGATAGCAGCCCGCTGGCTCTGCAATGGAATACAGTACCTGTTTCAAGTGCTGTGCTCAATTTCAGGCAGTAAACTTCTGGAATAACTAACAAAGGATTAAATGAAAACATCAAGTTTTAGTCTAGGAAATGAAAGATTTGAAGAGATATTCAAATCTGGAACAGCTAACAGCAAAGGAGATATATCACAGTTGCTGAGAAACTAGAAGGAATTCCTAAGCAGTAACTGCAGTAAGGGAAATTCACTTTAGACTTCAGGCATTTCCTAGAATGAAGTTAGACAAGCATTAGACTGCACCGGAAGACTCGACTGTCCATTGCCGCAAATTTTTAGGAAAAATTAAATATCTGTGAGGAACAGTCTAGGTCGAGCTGATCCTGACTTAAAGCAAGGAAAAGGCATGGCCTAGACACCTTACTGAGGTTCTTTCCAATCTTTTATTTCTAATTAAATATTTCCCTAATATTTTGCTGTAAATATTGCACAATTATGCTCAGGTCACTGAAAAGTTCAGGGGCAGTGTAGACCAATGGCACATAACAACAACAAATGTCACATCAAATAATGCTGGAGAAAATAAGAAACAGAGCAACATTAAAGACGGTCCAAATCAGTTGACAGGTTTTATGTACAAGGACAGATGAGTCCTTGAGAGTGAGTCCTCTAAGTGAGCAAGTTTCCCTGATCTTGTAAGCTCTCCAGCACGAATGGAAGAAAACACTTTCCTAACATTTTGTATTGTTGTGGAAATATCAAGTTTCAGACCAAGGTGCTGCTTTATCAAAACAGTTTCAGACTCTTGTACTGGTGAATATCACATGAACTGATTTCTGCACTGCAAAGTATCACCTTTTACATATAATTTTTGTTTACACTTGTTGAATTTTGGAATGCAAGGTTTTACATACCCTCTTCAGTTCTGATTTCAGAATTCTTCAGCTCTTCTGCAATGTAAACTAAGACAACGGGAATAAAACTAGAGTGTTTGATGTATTACGGGATCATCTGTAAGGGTTTAAAATGAAGTAATCTCATGTTCTCAGGTGTATATAGCATTGCTTGTTCTGGGCACAAGCAAACTACAGTGCAATCTATTTGGCATTCAGGGCAAAAAGACCTGAGCCTTTTGCATTAATAAAGTTGAAACTGGGAGCAGATGAATTGTTCACCCTATTCTGCATCAGCTGTGAGCCACAGGTAGAACCACAGTACAGCATTTCATGAACTCATTGCCTGATGTAGACACCCTGTGCTCTTCTCATATTCTGCACTGGAGCTAGATTGGTGATGTGAAGGTCTCACATTATACTTAGTGTTTGAAAATCTGGAATGTCTTAGAAAACACAATCCAGAAGAGATATGATGGAAGTGATAATGTCACCTCTTCAAAACAGGACAAAAAGCAGAAATAAACTATCCTGCTACTCTCACAGTTGAGCCATTGGCTCCAGACCTGCTGTCTGCTGTTTTTTTATCCATACTATTTATGAGGTGATGCATCACAGCACAACTGGCTGAAAGCAGGTATTGTTTTTAAGAGGTACTGCACTCTCTTGCCTTTATACCACAGATACACATTCAGTATATTAATGTCTACTCTACATCCCTTTATATTAATTTCTGTATATTTTATATATATATAAGTTGTTGCAAATCAAGAACTAGGTAGAACTACAACACCCGTCAATGAAGTCATGGCATGTATTACAGGTTGAATTTCTAACCCTTTGGTGCAACCAAAGTGAAGTTTTCCTCTTCCTTTTATCCTAACTTTATAAATAAACCCTGTGAGCCACTTCAGTTTTCAGTCTAACCTGCAAGACAACAATCCAGGTAGAGATGCAATATTGGCAAACAAAATTGAGGATGCTTACAGTTCTTTCAATATTAACGTTTACTCAGGATTTCTGTTTTCTTTTCTGAACAGGAGTAGGTGGAAACTACTTGCTTATTTTAAAATATTTTCCTATATATTTCACTAGCAATCTGGTGGGAAGAGGACTACAAACACGTAGTACGCTGAAGAAATCCAGGACACAAATGGACTCAGAACAGTGAACAAGTCTGCTACACTGACTCACTGCATATTACACATTTGCACAGCAAACACTTCCTGGATTATTCCATCCCTGCCTGCACTTCAGACTCCCAGCTTTTTGTCACCTCTATTTATTTGTTTATAAACACAGAGAGCCAGGCTGCAATTCTCTAACTCTACAAGTCAGCTTCAGCAAACTAATGACTACCCTGGGGTTAAGATACTCTGCCACAGGATCAAATATGCTGTGCTCCAGCCCTTACAGTTTCAAAACCAATGGAACTGAAAAAAAAACCCCAAAACCCAAACCAAACCAAAACACCCTTTCAGGCATGTTATCACAGGCAACCTGGCCTGAAATTTTTAGGCTCGTCCTCCCTCATTCTGTGGACCTCCTATGTCCCTGGTCTGAGACTAAGCTAAAATAAGCACCAAACAGGTGCAGTCCACATGTAAATCCATTACCCAAGAACCAAAAAAAAAATCTTACAGAGCACCAGTGGTGTTATTCTAATTCAAAGCCATGCAGATACAAAGCTTTGGTCGTATTTTGGAGAGAAGTAGCAATGAGGAGCATGTACACATCTTCTCAATTTACACAAACTCTATTAACCAATGCCAAGAGTGTAATGAAACAGACTTCTGGCACAGCTGCTGGCAGATTTATGTTCAAGGGGTTGCTGGCACTCTGCCATTTCTGTTTATATTTCTATTCTATGTTTACCCTGTTTCTATATTACAGGAAAGTCATACTAGTTCTTATTCATTTTTTCCCCTTTGAAAATAAAGCAAATACAGTACAGCTTAATAAAGTAACATGAAAATATTAATAGCATTTCTTGCAAAAAATCAGATACTGTTGGCTTAGGTATATTCACATATCACATGTATCAAAAGGAAAGAACCACATCTAGGAGTTCAGTATTTCTTCCTAATTTCTTTTCAGAACTGGGAAAAAAACGTACTAAAAACAACTAGCCTTAGGTAGACACCTGTTTGAAATATGTTTTAATGCTCTTTCTCCCTTTAAATTGCAGGACTAGAAGACTAACAGTCAAACATAACTATATAATGACATATGATAAATGTGTAAATCAAACGGGACAAAACCAGCTCTAAAACTGTGTAGAATTCTTATCTGGAAAATGCAATGACAAAGTACTTAGAAAGGGACCCAAAGTGCTCTAGTATTATCAGTGCCATCACAGGAAAGCTAAGCCTTACTATGACAACAGCTAGCTAGCACGAGAATTCTGCTTTCCCCCAACACTAACGCATCTGAGAGGGGAAACTGATTGCAGATGATAGAGGAAGTGAAGGGCATAAATTTAGTCATATGCCTAAATCTTTGCCAGATTGAGGCCAAGAAAGATTATATTGAGACCATCAGTTCCTTTCCTTTTCTCCCCACCCACCTCCCAGTGCAGGCTCCTTTCAATTATGCCTTCTGTGACACTTAAACAAAACCTGTTGATTTAATAAAAAGCCCGGTTCCCCTGCACAGAGTTGAAGCTCATCTCCCCTTCACTTTCATCAAGGATGAGAAAGATGGAGAAAGGCACTCCTGTCTAAGCGGGAGTTTAGCTTTGGCAGTCTGAACAGCCCTCAGGAGGCATGTTCTTTCACTTCACTGATGACAAATAGGGCATAGATAGATCTCCTGGCCCAAGTGCCATGCTGAATGTCCAGGAAAGGCGGTATGAACGCTACCTGGAAAAAGCTGTCTGGACTAGAACATAACAACAATAGCCAAGACTAGGGAATAACAGTCAGAAGAGTACACAGGTGTATCCTGGTCTTACCAGCCTGCCCATCCCTGCGGCCAGACTTTGTCGTGGCCCAAGTGGTTTCTACAGTTATTCTCTGGCAGTGCTGAGATGTGGTTAGAGATTGTGGTTGCCGTCTTTCATCCCAACTGAAAAAAAGCATGCAGCAGTCACAAAACAGCAAGAACCTTTTCCTTCTAAAGCTTTTCCTGCCGATACCTCTGTTTCTCTGTGTCCAACTAGACACTCACAACTTAATTTGCAGGTGCATTTACTCTCCACAACTTTAACTGATCCCTGGCAGAGCTGTTGGTTGCCCATCTTTGGTAGGAAACAAAAACCTTCAGTGCCTTAGTTCAGACATTTCAAATAAACTCCACAAATTAGTAAACATTTAGAATCTAGTCCTTGATTATTGCTTAGGATTACAAGCCAGTGAAGATAAAGTAGGTGTTAAGAGGTGAATCATCTTTTTTCCATGCCATAAGTTCTATTCTGCAGAGAGTTTGTAAAAAAGGAAAAGCCAGGTAATTGATTCAAACTATTAGGTATGTAAAAAAGCTAAAAATCTCATTTCAAATACACTGTCCTTTGCTCCCATCCAGTCTACCTTGTACCTAAGTATTTGGCTCAGTGTACTGCTGCTTATCTTTAACTATCAAACTTAAATATACAAAATGTAATTGAAAAACAGGCAAGTTAACAACCCAGAGATTGAGAATTACTGTTCATCATCATAAAAATGATTGTAACAAGTGACAGAGCATTTGGTAGAGAGAACTTGGTAGAGAAAAGCCTTTGTTCCTGACTGCTCCCCCACAGACAATTACCCTCATGTATGTAAACTACTGGTTTTGCTCGGCTGAATGTCTTCACTTTTTTTCCAACTCAGCATTTTTATATGGACCTTCATAATGCCATCAGGAGGGAAGTAACAGCTTCAAAACAAGCACTTTGAAAGACAGTAACAGAATGGCTGACAATTACAAAAGACTCGCTCTTCCTTATTCAGCACTACCACATCTGAAGAGGAGGAGAAACTGGTTCTCCTATCAGTACTCAGCTGCATGGAGGTTTTTCACTTGCGTTGGTCTGTATTCCCAGAGTTTAAATGCTGACACGAAATTCCCATGGATATTAATGATTATGAATCAGATAAGAACAGGTGTTATTGATTAATTGTAATTTAGTGGGAAATAACCACTTCTCAATTTTTAGTGATGAATAAAATTTTATTAGCAAGCGGCGAGTGAGCAAAACAGCGCTGGGTGTGCCGGGAGTCTCTGCTCTACCAAGACACACACCTTACAGGACAGCACTGAGTCCCTTTATAGTGTAGGCTTCATCCATATTCATGATGGGCGTACCCTGAGGGGTCTGCAAAGTTGTAAACAAGTTTCCCGGGCTTTTCTCCTGTTTTTGCGGGCTTTTCTCAGGTTTCCGTCACAGAAGGGGGGATGACTCAGCACAAGTGTTTTTGTAGTGGCTTGGAGATGGGGGCCATTTTAGCTCCCTTCTAACAACTGATTTTAACAATAGAAACTATATACATATATCTTATTTCTTATTTACATAAGAGAATTACAAAACTGTTCGGCCACAACATCCTGACTACAACTTCTTTTTCCCCTTGAGATTTGAATAACAAATACCATATATGTTTTATTACAACAGGGAACCAGACTTTCTATGTCTGTATGTGGAAGAGGGAAAAAAAGCATCTCTCTGAACTATTCTAGCTAGACATACATACCTCCAAACCAGACAAAACTGGCTTACTCCTCTAACCCAGGAGGGAACACACAGTGTCCATCAGAGGCTAGAAAGGTCACAGAGCTTCTATTTTCCTTCTTCCAAACTAGTCCACTGATGGGAATCGGTGCAAAACAGAAACACACCACACCTTTGGTTTTGCTCCTCAATCACCTTCAGTAGCAGGGAAGTGTATGTCTGAAAGAGCATTTAAGCACAGAGTTAAGTCCAAACACCACAACTAATCTAGAGTTAAGACTTTAGTACTTGAACAACATGACTTTGCTTTCTGATAGATAAAACAAACATTTGCTTAGGTTTTTTGTTATAGACTATCTTGCCAAAATGATGCAAGTTAGGACAAATTAGATTTCAATTATTTATTTTAGCAAGCGGCAATAAGCAAAACAGCGCTGGGCGGCCGGGGAGTCCCTGCTCCACCAACGGCGCGCACTCACTTCCCGAGGGTCCGTCTTTTTTATATCCTCTGCCTTCCGTTATCGGGTCTCTCTGAGAGGTGTATCCTGCGTCTGCGCACTTTGCAGCTAGGGGGTCGCTCCATCCGGGTCTTCCTCACGTCACCAGCTTCTCGTATTTCCTACTTTCCTGAGAGTGGCTCACAAAGTCTTTGTTTATATCTTACAGAATATAGACACTACCCCCTTTTTTTTTTCTTCTTCTCCCCTTTGTCTTTCTCCCCTTTGTCCTTCTTCCCTTTCTCCCTCTTTTCAGTCTTTTGCCTAGTAGAAGTCCTTGCTTCAGCATTTCAACTTAGATAAGCACTTACAGTCAGTTAGTCGTTACACAGTGTAATAGTTAAGATTAAGCTTAGGCCAACATAGTTTATGGAATAACATGTCACGAGCTCCCAGTATCTTCAGTGGAATTTGATGAACAAACAGTTTACTGTCTATCACAATCCTCCCTTTTTCTTTTTATCATTTTGTTCATCAAATCGTTGCAATTCTTGTTGATTTAACAGGAGAGTTTTTTTTAATTTAAAGTCATCATCTAATTGATTGTTTTTGGCTTTAATGAGTATTGGACGGGTGACAGATATCAGATATGTTACCCGTTGCATCATTCTCCAAGTTATGACATATAATATTATTGACAAAGTCAAACTGATTAAGATTAATATCAAGAGAACCACAATGGGGTGACACAACTTGTTCAAGATGCCTGTAGCAGTAGGTGACCATTCAAAAAGGGTGTCCCACCAGTTATGTTCTGCATTCTTTTTTGTTCTTTCCAAGACTCGGTGTATTTCTTCCACATTGTGATGAACAGTTATTAGAGTTTTCTGTCCGTTTTCTCTAATTTTCTCTAAAATTCTAACTAAGTCTTTGTGTTGAAGTAATTGCTTAACCAAAGTGAGATTCATTCCAATGGGTGTAGGTTGTAGATTATGTATTAATGTATAATTGGATTGCAGGAGTTGGTAAGACGTGACCGGGGCTAAATAGGAAAAGTCACATCCGATTACCTTTGTGAAGTTGCAAACACAGAGATTTGAATAATTTTTTGTCTTTATTATGATCTTGTCTACGGTTAAGAATTCACAAACCGTCCTCAAACATACACAACCTTCGTCAATATATATAAGTACTGTTTTAGGATTTTCATTGGGATGGACCTCAAAGTGACAAATATTTTGTTCGGTATCTAAACAAATATCTTGTGCCTCAATTGCATTGCCTTCACAAATGAATCCTTGTTGTTCCCGTACAATGTAGGACTCTAGATTGACAGTTTGCCATTTTTCGTTTACCTTTCGGGCCCATACTCTATGCTCAGAAGGATAGAGTATGGTTCCGTTGTGATTCAGCCCTAATGCAATGATAGGATAAATTTGGTATATGGTGGCATTGTAAATAGTGAGTATAAAGGTAGTAGTTGTGTTTGTGATGGGGTCATAGGTAAAGTTTACCAGGTTCCACCAGGATTGGAGTTTCTTTTCAAAATTAGTAGCACTGTCCCAAATTATTCTCCGAATTTCAGTAGGAAGAATACCTTCTTCACCTTCTCTTATAATTGAGGTAGCTATCGACTGCATCCATATTTGAGTCTGGATGCAGCTGAGAGCTAAAGAGAGGTTATTTTGAAGCACACTGAGTGCATCTGTAATCAATTCATGATCCTTTATATTTACCTTTTCTCCTTTTGGTAATATATTCGACAACAGCCACTGGTTAGTCCCCAAAGTCAATAAGGAAGATCGCAAAGGTCTTTGTATATTAGTTAAATCACTAATTGAGGTAGCCAATTTGTTCATTATCACCTCCGAATCAATACTATTTAAAACTCCCAATCCTGTTCCCAAAGCACCGGTTAAGTCTCTCTGCGTTCTTTTTGTGTGAGGAGTTTGTTTTTGCAGCCAGGTTGTCCATCCCTCGTAAGAAGTCTTTAGGAAAGGTGAACATGCTGGTTGAATATTTGAAACATTATTTTGCATTAACAATTCAACTTGTTTGAGAGACCACGCTGGGTTAAACAGCATTTGTTGTTTACCTGTATTTCTAATTGCATATGGTCCAATTTTAAAAATTCTTGGGCTAAGTACGACTGTTGGTTGTGTTGGAACAGTATGAGTAGTCTGAGTAGTCTCTTTGGGAGCGTGGGTTGTGGTTGTTGTAGTTTCTTCCTGTATATTCAATGGAAATCGGAAAGATATAGTTTGATCTCCTGACCTGGTCCCTCCCAAACAAACTATGGACACCGGTTGGGTTGCAGTAAATGCATACCAACAGGTTTCCGACTCACAACGGGTTTGAGTTATTTTAGATTCCGTTTTGTCTCTGATAACGATTTGAGTAAAAGGGGGTTGACGGACGGTTTGAATTAAAGGGTGCCGACTTATTATCACATTTACATTGAATACTCTGCAGCCTATCTGTATCTCATCTCCTTTTTTAGTTGTCCAGGTATGGGATGAATTCTCCCATTTATATGTTTGGAGTGTTAGGTTATTGCTTAGTATGGCAGTTGCTAACTCTGTCCCATACAAATCTGCATCCATACTTCCTGTATGTCCATAATAAGCATCTGTCCAAGGTCATATAATTTGATTAGTTAGGGTATGTTCAAAAGGTTGGTGGGATTGGTTAGTCGTTCTAGTCCATCCTGGTAGTGTATTCATTGTAGCTAATACACCTAGCCAGACTATCCAATAGCTCCAATAGAAGGCTGACGGGATTCTATAGATTTGTATATTTTTTCTTAATCTCTTTTGTATCGGGGTGTCTGACACTCTCGTCTGGCCCTTCTCCCTCAGAGGTCCTTTTTTCTTCAGAGTAGGGCAGTAAGGTTTTCCCCACTTTGATACGTCTCTGCCTCCTCTGTCTACTCTGTTGCTTAGAGCAGCAGGGTGTTCCATCTTCTCGGCAGCAGCCGTATTCTTCAGGGGTACGTTTGCCTCTACTCCGGGACACATAGGTCTCCCAGTTTTTATCTTTGACCTCGGGTTCACGACAGGGGACCCAGGGGATGTGCTTTCTACAGATCACCCTTAGGATCTGAGAGTGCTATTGAGTAGGTCAATTAGAGTGAGTGTACTCTCTTTTAGGATTTATCCCTTTAGTAAATATTTTCTACCAAGTTTTAGAATCTCCAGTTTTAGGGCCTGATTAGTTAATCTCCGTTCTTGTTAATAATACTGATTACAACTAGATCGAAGATTTATTTCATGTGTATTATGAATCCCCCAGCCTTCTTTACATACATTACACTTTACACTTTATGTATATAAAAGGAAAACAAATATAAGTTTCAATTGGACAAAAATATCAGGGTCTCACTCATCGAGTCCTTCGTAGGTTCTTATCTCACAATGTGTAGAGAGTTTTTTCAGGTTCTCTGAAGGGTGACTCGTAGATCCCCAGGAGGGCTGGTTACTTTCCAGGCCGGATCCTGTATAGGTCCCTTTACTCGGTTTGCGTGTGTCCACCCCTTCTCAGCAGTCCGAACAGCAGTTTCTGTAGTGATAAGAGCAACATAGGGTCCTTCCCAACGGGGGCTCAAAGAAGATTCTTTCCATGATTTGATTAGTACTTTATCTCCTGGTTGGATTTGATGCATGGCCACATCCAATGGAGGCCTTTGTACTACCATCTCCCGAGTCTGTAGTTGTTTTCTCCTTGCCATTAGCTGTATCAGGTAGGACTTTATCTTTAATTCTTCAAGTTGGGGGTGATCCGGTGGTATTTCTAAATCATAAGGCATCCCATATAGCATTTCAAAGGGAGAAATGCCTACATCAGTTCGGGGCTGAGTTCTGATATTTAACAAGGCTAAAGGGAGACACTTTATCCATGACATTTTAGTTTCTAACATTAGTTTGGTAAGTTGTTTTTTTATTTCTCCGTTCATACGTTCAACTTTCCCTGAGCTCTGTGGGTGCCACGGAGTATGGTATTGCCACTGTGTA
This sequence comes from Strix uralensis, assembly GCF_047716275.1. Lineage (NCBI taxonomy): Eukaryota > Metazoa > Chordata > Aves > Strigiformes > Strigidae > Strix > Strix uralensis. The sequence continues at coordinate 139,624 of NW_027436845.1, forward strand.
CTCAGGGCAGCCAAAGTCTCTTTGGTTACTCTGGATACAAAGTGTGGCCCTCTATCTGAGTCTATTGCTTCTATTGCTCCATACTGAGGTATAATTTCTTCAAGTAATATCCTTGTTACTGTGTGAGCTGTGGCTCGGGCTGTGGGAAAGGTTTCTACGAATTGAGTTAAATGATCTATAATTACTAATAGGTATTTATACCTCCCCACCTTTGGTAATTCAGTAAAGTCTATTTGTATTCTTGCAAAAGGTCTATGAGTCAATTCTCGCCCCCCATATACTTGTTTTCTTATTTGATGTTTATTTACTTTTTGACAAACGAGACATTCTCCTATCACTCGTTTGGCTATATCATATATCCCAATGCACATGTATTTAGTTGTAAATTGATCCACTAATGTCTGAGTTCCTCAATGAGTGTTTTTATGGAATTGCTGCATTATCTTGGTAGCTATGGGTTTTGGGAGAACTTCTCGGCCGTCCGGGAGTTCCCATTTTCCATTAGCTTTCTGTTGAATCCCCATTTGATTTAATTTTGCTTGTTCTTGAACAGTAAAACTTAAAAGTTCATAGGATTTTCCATGGAAAAAGCACCACTTAAACCCTGGTTTTTCACATACACATTCTATGCCATCTACTCCGTATTCTTTCCAGCAACCATAACAGGGGAGGTAATTATCTCCACAATTAACACACCGCTTTCTGTCCTCTATCGGATCATCCAAGTCCAGTGCTGATAGTGCTGCTCTCTTTGCCTCTTGATCAGCAAGGTTATTCCCCCGTACTAAAGGATTTAGCCCCCTCTGGTGTCCTTTTACGTGTACTACCGCAATTTCGCTGGGTCCTCGTATAGCTTGCAAAATTTGTGATATTAACTCCTGATGTACTAGGTCCTTCCCCCGAGAATTGATTAAACCTCTTTCTTCCCATATTTTCCCAAAGGTATGTACTATTTTGAAGGCATATCTAGAATCGGTGTATATAGTTCCCACTTTTCCATTTAGTAATTGTAAAGCCTTTAATACTGCATATAATTCACATGCCTGTGCTGACCAGCTGGGACTCAAGGGTTCTGATTCTATCACCTTAAAAGTTTTTCCATCAATTATGGCATACCTTGATTTTCTTTTCCCTTCTACCACTCGAGAGGATCCATCTACAAATAATTTTTCTCCTTTCCCTAATTCCTCCTCTTCCAAATCTGGTCTTATTTTAGTCTGCTCCTCGATGTTACGGAGGCAATCATGAAAAAGATTTTGACTAGGTTCTCCATACAAAAATTGGGCTGGATTTTGTAACGATGTTGCTTCAAGGGTCAGGTGGGGGGACGTAATGAGGATTGCCTCATATTTTACTAGTCTAGCATTGGTTATCCATTTTTCTGCTTTTTGCTGTAACACACCTCTAATATTATGGGGTGATAGTACCCTTAATTCACTACCAAAAGTTATTTTATGCGCTTCCTCAACTAACAAAGCAGCTGCCACCACAACTTGTAGGCACGTAGGTCATCCCCAACTTACGGGGTCCAGTAATTTTGAGATATATGTTATTGGTTTCTTTTTTCCTGCCCATTCCTGGGCTAATACTTCAAATGCAGTTCCTTCCTCTGTGTTGACAAATAAGAAAAATGGTCTTTTTAGGTCGGGCAAGCTCAGAACAGGAGCATTTACTAATTCAGTTTTTAGTTCTTTTAACCGTTGATCATCTTCCTGAGTCCATTTTAATAATCCATTTTTAGTTATTTTGGTGTATAAAAACTTTACCTTTCCACTATACCCTTCGATCCACTGCTTACAATATCCAAATAGCCCTAATAGCTGCCGGACTTGTTTTTTAGTTTTTGGACTTGGTAGGGAAAGTATCCCTTTCACCCTTTTTGGATCCAATTTCTTAGTTCCTTGACTTAATCGATGCCCTAGGTATTTAACTTCCTTTTCAACAAATTGCAATTTGGATTTTGACACTTTCAGTCCCTTTAAGCTCAGGAAATTTAACAACTTGATGCTTTCTTCCCGAACCCTTTCCTCATCCTCCCCTGCTATTAAAAGATCATCTACATATTGGACTAGGGTAAGGGTATCTCCTATCTGGTAATCCTGCAAAATTTGTTCTAAAGCTTGCCCAAACAGGTTTGGGGATTCAGTGAAACCTTGGGGTAGGACTGTCCACCGGAGTTGAGTTTTCCTGTGGGTGTCTGGGTCCTCCCACTCAAAAGCAAAATAGTTTCTACACTCCTCTTTTAAGGGACATGCCCAGAAAGCGTCTTTCAAGTCTATTACACTGTACCACCGGTCGTTCGGGCCTAATTGACTTAAGAGAGTGTGTGGGTTAGCTACTACAGGGAATCTAGTTACAGTCCTTTTGTTAATTTCCCTTAGGTCATGGACTAATCTATACCCACCATCTGCCTTCTTGACAGGTAAAATGGGAGTATTAAAAGGGGACATGCAGGGTTCCAATAATCCCTGCTTTATTAATCTCTGAATTTCTGGTTTTAATCCTTGCCTTTCCTCCAGAGGTATGGGATATTGCTTAATCCTCACCGGTACTTCAGGATCCCGGATGGTTACCATAAAAGGTTCAACATTCAATTTTCCCACCGTATCCGGAGTGTACCACACTTCAGGGTTGATTTTAGTCTCATCTTCAACCCGTAGGGGGCATAGTTTGATTTCAAGTTTGTGTTCTGTTACTTCCAAACTAATTCCTAATTCAATCATTAGATCTCTCCTCAGTAGGTTATAATCTGCCTCAGGTACTAACAATAAGGATCCCACCCCCACTTTAGAATCTGTTTCAAGGAGTACATCTTTAATTACCGGTACTCTGAATGGTTCTCCTTTCGCCCCAACTACTTGTACTTTTTCTGATGAAATCTTACATCCTTGGGGCAATGATTGAACAGTAGATCTCTCCGCTCCTGAATCTACTAAAAATTCTACCTCCTGTTGCTGAGGACCTACTTTTAACTTTATCAAGGGCTCAGTTCGTTCTCGGGTCCCCAGCAAATAGAGTCCCTGACACCCCTAATCTTCTTTAAACATTCTCTCATTCATCATTCTCCTTCTGCAGCTCTTCTTTGTGTGACCTTTTCTTCCGCAATAAAAGCAGACAATACTCCCTTTTTCTCTCTCTCTCTCCGGTTCCTTTGATCTATAGCCTGTTCTTTGACCTTCTTGTTTTCTCCCAGCACTGTTCACTCTCTGTCCTTTCCTTATCGCAGCTACCATCATTCTGGTATGTTTCTTTTGAGTCTCGTCCTCCCTTCGGACATAGACTTTCTGTGCTTCTCTCAGTAATTCATCCAACCCCCGATCCTGCCAATCTTCTATTTTTTCTAGCTTCTTTCTAATATCTATCCATGCTTTTGTCACAAATTGTGTCTTTAACAATGCCTGTCCCACTGGGGTATTAGGGTCTAGTCCTGAGTAAAGTTGAAGATTTTTCCTCAGTCTCTCTAACCACTCAGTAGGAGTTTCATCCTTTTTCTGATGTTCACTAAAGGTTTTATTTATATTTTGTCCTCTAGGGACTGATTCTCTTATACCTTGGATTACAATCGTCCTCAGGTCTTGCATATGACCTCTATCGATTTCATTTTGATTATTCCAATTAGGTCGATTTAGAGGTCATTTTACATCTGCTGCCGGACCTTGCTGATGCTGTTGATCCCAAATTCTCATTCCTGCTCTCCTGATCATATCCCTTTCTTCAACAGTGAATAGTATAGCCATTATGGCTTGTATTTCATCCCAGGTATAGATGTTTGGTCCTAAAAACTGATCCACCCGCTCCGCCACACCTAAGGGATCCTCCAATAGATTCCCCATCTCTTTTTTAAATTCTCGGACGTCCCCTGAATTAAGAGGGACAGTCACATATCCCATGCCAGGCTGGGGTCCTCCCATCGCAACCTCCCTTAGGGGGTACAAGCCACTATCACCCCACCCCATTCTAGTTTGACTACGGGTTATTCGTCTCGGTTCTTTCGGGGATTCAGGTGGGGAGTCTGAATTCTCTGGGTCCTCCGGCGCAGTCGGAGGAGGTGAAGGCGCCGGAGGTGGGGGTGGAGGTATGTAAGGAGGAGGAGAGGTGGGAGGTTCGTCCTCATCACGTACCTTCTTTTTCTTAACTTTTTCTTTTAGAGGATATAGATTTATTCGGGTATCTGATGCTATCCATACCTGTGCATATTCACTCTCCTCTAAATTAAAGGGTTCCCTTGAGTTGACATAAATGTTTA